>NC_063170.1:1921759-2118317 GCF_023159225.1 Perognathus longimembris pacificus
GGTCCGTGTCCTCGCGCGTGTGCCGCCGCGGCGTCCGAGCGGGGAAGAAGCAGACGTCGCAACGCGGTCGAGAACGGCGGAGGGAAGGCGAGCCCCACTGTCGGGGTCGGGGGCGAAGCCGCGTCCAGGGTGGGGGAGGCGGCCCTGGGCCCCGGGTCCGGGGTCCGACCCGGGGCAGGTGGGCCCCGCTCCCTCCCGCCGGAGCGCTGGGCCTCGGAGGTCCCGGTGCGTGAAGCCGGCCTCCATGATCTGGACGGCCAGTGCGTCCTCCTCTGAACTCGGCCTTCTCGCCGCCCCGCCCTCTCCTGGCCTGTCCTGGCCCTGTCCGGGCCGCCCCGTCGGGCCGGGCCCCTCAGCCCCGCCAGGAGCCCCGCCCAGCCTCCCTGGCCGCCTGCAGGAAGCTTCCGACGCTCTGGGCTCTTCGGGCGGGGGGGAGGGGGCGGAAGCTAAGGGATGGTGTCCAGGCCCGGGGTTCAAGCCCAGGACTGGAAAATAATTCAGGAGCACAGACATGGCCCCGCGGCGTGAGCGAGTCCAGCCCCTCCTCCGCTGCCCCCCCTTCTCCTCCCCGGCTCCCTTCGGCCTCGCCCCTGCCGGCGCTCTGCCTCCCTCCCCTGCGCCTGTCGTAACCGGGCTCCCCCCCCCCACCCCCCCCGAGCCAGCTGAGACCGGATGGATTCGGAAGGCGAGGTGTGGAGCCGACCGACGGGGCGACGCGCCCACGGCAGAACAAAGCTGCCATTCAGCGCGCGTGTTGACGGAGCCCCGCCCTCGCGGGGGACGGGACCGCGTAGCTAATTTAATCCTCGGGGTGACCTCGCCCCCCCCCCCCGGAAGCTCACAGAAAGAGCGGCTGTGGTTGCCCAACCTCGCCGTCAATCCCAGGCCCTCGGAACTCCAGCGTGAGAACCGTGTGGCTGCTGGGATCTGAGTCACAGGGGCCCCTCAGCGCGGGGTGCGGGGTGCCGGGGTGCCGGGCCGCAGCCGCAGGCCGGGGGGGCGCCATGCCGGCGCAGGGCAGAGCCCTGGGCGCCCCGAAACCCGCCCCCAGGGCGCCTCGACCGCTGCCCACCACCCCGCGTGGCCCCACATGGGGCGCGTGCGTGCGCGTGTGCGTGTGTGAGTGCGTGTGCGTGCGTGCGCGTGTGTGAGTGCATGTGTGTGCGTGTGCGTGTGAGCGTTGTGCATGTGTGCACGTGCGTGTGCGTGCGTGTGCTGCCTCGCCACCGCCCAGACCCCGTGCAGCCGTGGCCGCGGGCAGGACGCGTGAAGGGCAGGTCAGGGGCGCGGCGGGAGGCGGGCGGGCGGCACCGGGCCCGCAGCCTCCGCCCTGCGCACCCTCGAAGGAGACTCCCGGCCATGACAGACGCCGGCGCCGCAGGCCTGGGTGCCGGAGCCGGGCTCGCCCGCGGGGGGCCGGGGCCCCGGGCTTGGCCCGCGGCTGCAGAGAGTGCTGACACGGCGCCCGGCCCGCCCCAGCCTCGGTTTCCTCCTCTGGAAAGGGAAGGCGTCCCGGCCACGGCCCAAAGCTGTGGTGGGAGCGAGTGGGCTCGCAGGGCGCGCCGACGGTGTGCGTGCAAGCTGGGCGTGCGCGCATGCCCCGGGGTGTGCCCATAGGCGGGGCTTTGCAGATGCATACGGTTGTGTGTTCCGTGCAGGGGTGCGGGGGTGCGTGCAAGGGTCACTGTACACACGGGGGGGGGGGGCTCCGCCGGCGGCCCTGCGTCGGGGGAGGGGGCTCCGCCGGGCGGCCCTGGGCGTGGGGGAGGGGGCTCCGCCGGGCGGCCCTGGGCGTGGGGGAGGGGGCTCCGTGGGCGGCCCTGGCGTGGGGGAGGGGGCTCCGTGGGCGGCCCTGGGCGTGGGGGAGGGGGCTCGGCCGGGCGGCCCTGGGCATTGGGGGAGGGGGCTCGGCCGGGCGGCCCTGGGCATTGGGGGAGGGGGCTCCGCCGGGCGGCCCTGGGCGTGGGGGAGGGGCTCCGCCGGGCGGCCCTGGCGTCGGGGGAGGGGGCTCGGCCGGGCGGCGGGGCGCGGCTGGTGGACGACATTTCTCTCTGCTGTGGGAAGGAAAGCAGAGCTTCCGAGCCCAGCCGTCCCTCGCCCCGCTGGCTCTGTGGCGTGCGTGGCGTGGCGTGGCGTGGCGTGGGCCGGCCCCGAGGCTGCTCTGAGGGCGGGGTGTGCGCTGCGCCCCGTCCAGGCGCCCCCGGCCCGGGGGGCTCGAGGCAGGGCCGGGTGGGGGGGGGGAGCCCGGGCCGGGGGGGCTGGGCCGACGGAGGGGGCTGCGGCGTCCTCCGCCCGCGGTGCTCGTGCCCCGGCTCGCCTGGCTCTGGCAGGAGGCAGACGTTTCCAGTACCTGAGTCACCCCGGGCACCGTTCCCCCGGGCCCGGGACACCGCGGCGGCCGCGCTCCCAGCCCGTCACTCACGCCGACACTTCCCGGAGCCCTGGCGGCGACGCGCCCCGGGGTGGGAGCCGGTGGAGCCGGCGTGGCGGGGACCCCCGCCCCGGCCCCCCGGCTGCCGGCGGCCCTGGGACGGGCCGCCCTCGTGGAGCCCCGGAGCGGCCAGAAAAGGATCCGTGGAAAGATCTGGAAGGCTGAGCCACGCGGTATCCCGCAGCACTGCCCCAGAGCCATGGCAGAAGCCTCTCCCGATAAAATATCAGCGACCTGATGGAACTCGCAGCCCCTCCTGACTTTCCGGTCCCTTCCTGCCCCCTTTGCGGCCCCGAGTCCCCACCACGCCCCCCCCCCCAGCTCAGAGCCCCCCATGGCTCTGCATCTGCCCCAGCCCAGGTCTCTGCAGTCTGCCTGGTTCCCTGCCCCCGCGCAGCCCCCCGGGGCCACGGGGCGGCCTGGCCCAAGGACCGGCCAGTGCCCCGGGGGCCCCGGTAGGGCAAAAGTGGCCCCGTGGTGCGGAGCGGTTGCAGCCCAAGACGGCCTGGAACTCACCACCAGCAGCCCCAGCCCTCCCGGTGCCGGGAGACGGTTACCTGGCGGACCCGGAGCCGTGTCACCTGTCAGGCGTGGGGCCCTCCTCCCCCAGCCAGGCCGCCCCGCCCCGCCCCGCCTTTGAAGCGTGCGAGCCCGGTCTGTGACACCTCCCCTTCTCGTCTTCCCGCAGCCTCCGGGTGTGACACCCTCCTCAGCCCCCTAGGCCCCCCCGGAGCCTGGCCCCTGCCTGACCTCAGGCTGTCAGAGATGGGGGCGGCCACACCCGGCCTCCCTGTGCCTCCTTCCCGTGCCTGCCCCCCCCCCCAGCGGCCTCCAGCGTCTGCCCCCTTCTTCCCCACGCTGCCCGCGCTGGATGGCTGTCGGTGCCCGCGGGGCACACGCGGGGCTGGGCGAGCGCCGTCTGCAGAGACCCCGGCCTTCGCGGGCACGGACGGCGCCCCCCTGCCGGCCCCGGGGAGCCCCGTGCAGTGGACCCCGCAGGGCTTCCCGTCCCGGCTCACTGCACGGTGCGTGCTGTGCGCGGGATCGGCCCGGCCCACGCGCTCGGCCCCTCCGCCGTGCCGTGGGCGCCGTGGGTGCCGTGGGCAGAGCTACGCCACCCTCTCCACGAGGGCCGCCCGTCCCGGGCTGCCGAGAGCCCGCGGCGGGGGTGGGCGGTCTCGCCACGCTGGCTCCGTGAGCGCCCACGCCCGGGCACCGCGCTGCCCCGCCCCACACAAGTGTCGCCGTGAGGGACAGGCCGGAAGAGCCGCCGCCCACCCGTGTGTGAGGAGGAGGAGGAGGAGGAGGAGGAGGAGGGGGAGGAGGAGGAGAGGAGGAGGAGGAGGGGGAGGAGGAGGAGGAGGAGGAGGAGGAGGAGGGGGAGGAGGAGAGGGGGAGGAGGAGGAGGAGGGGGACTGTTCCCACCTCCAGCCTCAGGTGTGAGTAGGGGAGGAAAGAGAGGCAGGGGAGGGGAGGAGAGGAGAGGGCAGGGCAGGAGAGGGCAGGGGAGGAGAGGGCAGGGCAGGGGAGGGGCGGGCTGGCTGGGGCATTAGGGTGCAGACAGGTTGGGGGGTTGGCAGCGCACAGGTAGCGCAGTGCACAGGCGTCCCGTGTTCTGTCCCCCCCTCACTCCCCGCCCCCCCGACGCCGCCGCAAGCCATGGGCAGGGAGGGCACCAGCCCTCACCCGCTCCCCCTCCCAGGCCTCAGCACCTGCCGCGCGTGGGGTCCGCCGGAGTCCGGTCTTGTTTTGGAACGAGCGCTAGCGCGGATGGACAGACAATGAGTGGATGGGTGGAGATTCACACGCGCGCGCGCACACGCCCACGCCACGCACAGCCATACACACGGGCGGACGAGGTCACACGGCCTGACGTGGCCCTGCCGAGTGGACGCCACTTCTACCGTTTCGCGCGCAGCAGACCTCCTGGGAAGCTCAGTGCTCCACCTGAGCGCGCGGCCAGGAGGAGAAGGCCCTCCCCACGGTCTCGCCCCGGCCGCCTCGGTGCTCCATTCAGTGTCAACAGAGGGCCACGGAATGTTTATACATCAGGCTTTAAAAATAATTACATATTTAATGCATGTTTTCACGTCTTTAGTAGGGCATAAAATTGAACTGTGGCGGTAATGATTTCTTGGCTCGAGGCTCCTTACGTTCTTATAAAAACGCGTTGCTCTGAAGCCGGTGCACAGCACTCCGGAAGCCGCGTGTGTGTTTCAGGAACGTGGACGGGGCGCACGGGGTGCCCGGGGGCGGAGCTTGGTGGCTGGCGGGCAGCCGGGGCTCCTCCGGGTCCGCGGCCGCTGCCGGGCACCCCGCAGCGTGGGGTGAGCTTGCCCACAGGCGTGGAAAGTGAGCCTTGCTGGCAAGATCTCTGTGAGCCCGGGACAGAGGGGGGCTCCTTGTGAACCATCACGGCGGCCAAGAGGACGCTCCATGCTGCTGCCCACCGGGGAGGCTCCCGTCGGCCTCGACGTCCTTTCTCCCCGTCGACAGTTAGCCTTCAAGCCAGCGGTCCCTCGAGGGTGGACGATGAGGACACACAAAAGAAATAAGCTGGACGGAATGTCCAGCCACGCCATGCCATGCTTGCACGTGCATGTGTGTATATGTGTATGAGTGCATGCACCTATAGATGGGTGTGTACTGCACATATAGACATTGTGCACATGTGTGTATCTGCATGAGTATATATGTGCGTGTGTATTGTGTGTCCATACTGATCTGTGCACACACAAGTATGCACACACAGGCATGGGTGGGCATGTATATGTACACAATATAGGCATATACGTGTGATCATGTGTAGAAACACGTGTATATGTGCACACCTGTATGTGTGCTATGCATGTGTGCGCATGATGCATATAAGCATGCATGTATACGTGAGCATATATAGAAGCATGGGCATGTGGGAGGTGTGTGTGCACATGTGTATATGGTTGTGTGTACATGTACATCCTTATGTGTCCACACATGTGTACTTGTTATGCGCTTGCGTCTTGATGCACATGTGTGCATTGTGTATACATGTGTGGGCATGTCTATTTGCACACATAAATGCATGCATACAAATAGTGTATATCCAGATATAGGCATATAAGTGTGCAGCTATGTGTATAGGATATGAACATATGTGTGTATGCATAAGTGTGTGGAAATGCGTAGAAATCTGTTATATATGCACATGTACATGTGTATATGGTTGTGCATAGATCATGTGTGTGTGATATGTGTGCATACAGGAGTGCCTGTCTTGTGTGTGTAGCATGTTTGAACAGATGTTGGGCATGTGTATTTGCATATCTATAGGTGTGTGTGTGCGCGCGCATGTCCTGAGTGTATGTAGATGTGTGTGTGTGGATATGTGTACAGGCGTGTGTGTACACGCATGCCATCTTGTGCCTCCAGCCAGCTCCCTGTGTCGGCTGGTGAGCCACTCCCACCCCCAGCCCCCTCCCCCAGCCCGGCCGAGCTGGAAAAAACCCTGCCAGGCGGGGAACTGCCACGGGAGTTGCCAGCACGGCTGGTCAATAGCGCCGTTTATTCTGTGCTCTCAAGTTCGGCCAGGAAAACAGCGGGGAGGGGGGACCCCAGCATCTGTGTGTGAGCGCGAGGCAGGTGTGCCCTGCCGGGCCCTGCGTGCGGCCGAGCGGAGGCCGCAGGAATGAAGGGAGCCGTGGGGGCAGGAATTAAGAACTGCCAAAGACTTGGGCGTCTCTAAGACCAGCCTGCCTGAGGAGGCACAGTGTGATTCTTCCCTAATTGTTTAAATCTGTGCTAATGAGAGCGAGCACACAGGCAGAGTGTGGCCATTCAAGGATTACAGGTGGACGGGGAGGGGAAGGGCAGCTGGGGAGGAGGCGAAATTCCTCCACGCCCAGCCTGCCCCAGACCTGGCCAGGAGGCCTGCAGGGGCTCTGCCTTCCCTCAGGGCCTCCGTCTTCCCGCAGGGCCTCCATCTTCCCCCAGGACCTCCATCTTCCCCCAGGGCCTCCATCTTCCCTCAGTGGCTCCGTCTTCTCTCAGGGCCTCCATCTTCCCGCAGGGCCTCCATCTTCCCCGCAGGGCCTCCATCTTCCCGCAGGGCCTCCGTCTTCCCACAGGGCCTCCGTCTTCCCCCAGGGCCTCCGTCTTCCCGCAGGGCCTCCGTCTTCCCGCAGGGGCTCCGTCTTCCCTCAGGGCCTCCATCTTCCCGCAGGGCCTCCGTCTTCTCCTCTGAGGACAAAGAGGAGGCTGATGGAGGCCCAGCTGCGGGACGACTGTCCAGGGAAGAAGCGTCTCAGTAGCTCTGTGGGCAGAGGGAGGTGTTGCCTCCTAACCAAGGGGGTGGAGGGTACCCCGAGGACCGTGTGGGGGGCTGTGGGAGGGCTTGGGGAACGCTAGCTCTGTGCCCCCCACCCCTCTCCCACAGGGGCTCCCTGTGGCCTTGCTGGGGCGGGCGGGGTTCCCACGCACGGCGGGGAGAGGAGGAGGCTCGGAAGGTCCGGTCCCCTCTTCTTCCCCCAGGAGAGGGAAGGGAAGGACCCGGCCCCGCCCCGGCCCCGCCCCCCATCCCGGCCACGCCCCAGGCCACGCCCCTGACCCACCCCGGCCCCGCCCCCGGCCCGCCCCGGCCCGGCCCCAGCCCCGCCCCGCCCCCGGCCCCGCCCCGCCCCCGGCCCCGCCCCCAGCCCCAGCCCCGCCCCGCCCCCGGCCCCGCCCCAGCCCCAGCCCCAGCCCCGCCTCCCGCCTGCCCCTTCCTCCCCCTGTGGGCTCTGCCCCGCTCTGTGGAGGAGAAAGCACGCCCGGCCCTGCCAGGCCGCCTGGGGCCTCCCGGCCCTTTGAGAGCAAGGCGCCTGGGCGTGCGCTTCCACCCTGCGGGCCCAGGAGCCCAGCGCCGGCGCAGGGGCGGGGGGTGGAGGGCGCGGAGGGCGCGGAGGGCGCCGGCGGCTTCCGCACCCCTCAGCTGTGGGGAGCGCAGGGGATTTGCGAGGGAGACCTGAAGAAACGCCTTTAATCCAAAAGCACACGGCACCGAGCGGCGGGGCTGAGGAGGCCTCTCCCTCGAGCCAGGCGAGTGTGCAAGGCGCGGCCTCTCCCTCGTGCCAGGCGAGTGTGCAAGGCGCGGCCTCTCCCTCGAGCCAGGCGAGTGTGCAAGGCGCGGCCTCTCCCTCGAGCCAGGCGAGTGTGCAAGGCGCGGCCTCTCCCTCGAGCCAGGCGAGTGTGCAAGGCGCGGCCTCTCCCTCGAGCCAGGCGAGTGTGCAAGGCGCGGCCTCTCCCTCGTGCCAGGCGAGTGTGCAAGGTGCGGCCTCTCCCTCGAGCCAGGCGAGTGTGCAAGGCGCGGCCTCTCCCTCGTGCCAGGCGAGGTGTGCAAGGTGCGGCCTCTCCCTCGAGCCAGGCGAGTGTGCAAGGCGCGGCCTCTCCCTCGTGCCAGGCGAGGTGTGCAAGGCACGGCCTCGTGCCAGGCGAGTGTGCAAGGCGCGGCCTCTCCCTCGTGCCAGGCGAGGTGTGCAAGGCACGGCCTCGTGCCAGGCGAGTGTGCAAGGCGCGGCTCCGGCCCTGGGCTCGCCGTGCCCTGGACGGCTCCGCCTCCTGCACTAAGGCCTCTGACCGCGTGCCCGCCGTTCCCCCCATGGCCCGCGGCCGCCAGGTCCCTGCAGAAGGCGGGAGGGAGGGAGGGACGGAGCCCGGCTGGTGGGGGCTGAGCCAGGGCAGGCGGGCGAGCCCACGGGACACAAGCAGGGTGTGGGTGCCCCCCCCACACACACACAGCTTTTCAAAGACGTGTTTCTCTAGGTGATGTTTTCCACAAGGTTCCGTCCCAAGACCACACGGGGAAGGCGCGGGCGGCCGACACCGACGCGGGGACGCACACGCGCGGGGACGCACACGCACGGGGCACGGTTTGCTTTCGGAAGACCTGAGAAGCCACGGTGGGCGTGACGGGCGTCACGGCGGACCCGGGCAGCGCGGGCTCCGGCTGGAGCTCACACGCACCGCGGGCCCCGAGCCCACGCGGAGGACCGGGAGGCCATTGCGGGTCACGGGACCGTGTCCCGGACCCGGATGGAGGGCAGGACCCAGGGCCTACCCGCAACAGGCCCACGCCGTCCCGCGGGGACCAGAAGGAGCCCAGGGTCTCGGAGCCTCCCCTCCCTCCCTCCCCCCTCCCCTCCACCGGCGCCCGCACCCCGGACACCGGAGACATTTGCAGCCTGGTTCTGGCACACGGTCCGCTCGGGGCGGAGCCGCTGCTCGTGGGGTGTGCGGGCTGAGCGGGGACACGCGCGCGGGTCCCGGCGGTGGGGACGTCACGCGCCGGTCAGCTCCCCAGGCCCCTGGGCCATCGGGGAGCCGGGGAAACCCCGGGCTGGGCGGGCAGGGAGAGGGGAGCGGCCAGGGCCTGAGCCTCAGGGCGAGGATCCCGGGCAGGGGGCCTGAACCGGGGTGGCACAACACGGCCGGGGCTTCTTGGCTGCGATTCTGGAGGCCAGAAGCCCAGGATGGGGGTGTCGGCGGGGTGGCTCTCCCACGAGGAGAGAGGGCGCCCCCGCCCCCCGGTCTCCCCGGGCCCCCGGTGTGAGCCCCCGTGGCTGAGCCTCTACTTCATCCCCACACGCCCCGCGGCCCCCGGCGGCCCGCTCCCCTCTGACCCTCGCAGAGCCCCGGGTCCTCTTCCGAGGGTCGGAGCTCGGGGCCCGCGTCCCGGTGGTTGGCCCGCAGCCCCTTGGCCGGCGCCCGTGGCCCCCGTGGGGCCTCGGCCCCCGTCCTCGGAACCCGGGTCGGCACGCTGCCCAGTGGGCTTCTCCGTCGTTGTGCGTCCGAAGCCCCGACACGGAACCCGCCACGTCATCCGCCCGGCCACCGGCGAGCCAGGGTTCCCTTCCCTGCCAATTAGTGGTGAGCCACGAGCCGCGCACACACCGGGAGGGCAGCGTCCCCACGCGGGGGCAGCCGCAGAAACGCGCGGAAGGGTGCGAGCCCGGTCGCTGCCTGAGCGCAGGGGAGGGCCGAGGAGGGGCTTCCGCCCGCCCCAGGCGCGCCCTCCGCCCCCGGGCCGCCCTCCGGCCCGCCCGTGACTCCGTCACCCCGGGTTCCCAGCGCGTGTCAGCCAAGGGTGAGGCTGCCCACACGCGGGGCGGCGTGGAGGGCGCACCGCGCCTGCTGGGCTGACGAGGGCGCCTCTGCAAAACAAGAACAGGCGAAGACCGCCCTCCCCGGCGCCCCGGCCCCCGCCCGGCCCCCCCCCCCGCCCCCCGCCCCCGCTGGCCGGCAGCGAACGCGCCCCGGCCCTCCTCGCCCCGCCGCCAGCCCTGTGGTGGGCTGAACCGGGCCGTCAGCCCCCCTCCCCCTGCCACCCCGCTCGGCGCCAGCCCTGCCCGGGACGGGGCCCAGGCCGCGGTTTGGGGTTTGGGACGCCCGCCCGCTTTGGCCCGCTTTGGGATACAATCCGATTCTTTTTCAAATAATAAAAAAAGAGAGAGAGAGGAAGACAATTTTGGAGATGGAGCCTGAAAAACCAAAGCGGCTCTGGAGCGCTTTCTCCGAAATGACATCAGCGGCCACGGCGGAGCCGGGGCCTTCGGGTCACCGTGGGCACCCCCGGCCCGGCCCACGTGGAGCCGCGCCCTGTCCACCCGGGCTGTGGGAGGCCTTGAACTGGGAAAGGTCGGGGAGCCGGGGGCCAGGGCCGTGGGCTCCGTGGCCGTGGGCTCTGAGGCCGGCCCTGCTGTGACTTGGGGGCCAGGGCCGTGGGCTCCGTGGCCGTGGGCTCTGAGGCCGGCCCTGCTGTGACCTTGGGGGCCAGGGCCATGGCTCCGTGGCCGTGGGCTCCGTGGCCGTGGGCTCCGTGGCCGTGGGCTCCATGGTCGGCCCTGCTGTGACCTCGGCCTGGCTCAGAAGCGTCGTCCACGTGGGCCGTCAGGTCACAGGGCTGCACTCCCCCTGGGGGACCCGTACCCCCTCCCGGGCCCCAGCCAGGAGCTCCCCCCGCCCTGCCTCCAGCCCCCCACCACACGAGCCTTCCCCAGGACCCTCCGACGTGTCCGTGCCCGATGGGAGCCACAGACGCACCGCGCGCCATCGCAGAAACGCACCCCCAAAACCCCGGCCAGCGGGAAACACACGCCAGCAATCCGCACCGTGGCGAATGGATTCTTTTTTCATAATTCCATCGACTTCTGTAAACGTTCCTCCGTTCTGCTTTGGACAAACAGCCCGCCCCCGGGCTCGTCCCGAGGCCGGCGGGAGCCGAGCGGCTTCGGGGAGCGGCCCGGCCCCCGGCGCCCGCCGCCCCCAGGCACGCGGGTCCGGGAAGCGTCGCTTCCGGAAGCCCCGCACGCCCCGCACGGCGCGGCCGGCTGCTCCTCTGGGGTTGTGATGTCTTAATGAGCGAGAGGGGTTCGCCGACCCCAGGAAACCGCTGCCAGGCTCAAGCCTTCCCACGCGCCCCGGGCCCGGTCCCCAGGACACCGGGAGGCCGGGCTGCCATCCGCGCCTCGGGTGTGCACCGAGCCCTAGTGCGCACAGCCCTGAGGGTGTGCGAGCGGCGGGCAGCACACGGGGGGGGGGGCAGAGGAGCGCTGGGTGCTGCCGTAATGAAAGTAGGGGAGAACATGACGGAGGGAACAGTGACCCCCAAGACCCCTCCCCTTCCTCAGAGCGTGGCTGCGCGTGCAAACAGAGGCCCAGGTGGCCCCGATCCAGCCAGGCCGTGTCTCCGTGGGACGGGCCCTTGGACACACAGGGAATGGGGGTAGGGGAGGGTCCCCCACGTCTCCGAGGCACCCCGCCTGCCACACCTGTCCGGCTCCCAGACTCCAACGTGTGGGGCCCACGCCCTCCTCCTTCCCTGGTGGTTTTGAGATGGGTCCCAAGGTTTCCGACCGAGGTCCACCTGGAGGGATCGGGGGCTGGCGGGAGGAGCACCTCCTTCTTTCTCTCCGGGAGGATGCTTCTAGAACAGCAGACTTGGATATAGACAGAAGAGAGCCATGAGAACAGAGAGGATGGATGGAGCTCCAAGGCACCCAGCTTTGAAGGTCTCCTCGGGCTACTGTGAACCCTAGAAATGCTGGCTGAGCACTTCCTGTGCACCAGCACTGAGGAGACAGCACCCCGGAAACAGGCACTCCTGGGCCTCCAGGGAACGTATTCCCAGTGGGGACACAAGTGAGAAATGCAAATACAGAAATGAAAGCTGTGGCATTGATAAGCAGGAAGAAAAGCAGGAAGGGCCAGGGGGTCTCGGAGGGTCTTACTGAGTCGATGGCATGAGAAGCTGTGGTGTCCAGGTGTGCAATTTGTGAGGGAAGACACTCCCGCAGGACACACGTGTTCAAAGGCCCTGGGGCAGGAAGGCGAGCCAAGGGGCAGAGCAGCTGCAGCACTGTGAGGAGGAGAGGAGGAATACCAGCTGCAGCAGCTGAGCCAGCAGCCGAGGGCAGAGGAGAGAAGGGAAAGGGCCAGCATGCTTTCAAGGACCGATCTGGCTGGTGGGCTTAGAATGGGTCTGGGGTGGGGGACTGGGTAAGAGCGGGGGGCACCTGAAATGTGGGTTCCGGAAAAGCAGCTAAGTAGACCACAGGTGTTGAGGAAGGAGGGAGAGAGGATGGATGGGTGGATGCACGAGTGTGCTAAATAAATGAGTGGGTGTGTAGAGACGGATGGATGCTGGTGGATGGAGGATGGATGGATGGATGGATGGCGGTAGATATGTGAACAATGGTGACTAGACAATGGATGGATGGGGGATGGATGATGACGGGTGGATGAATGGATGCTGGTGCTTGCATAATGGATGGATAATGGATGGATAGGTGGAGGGATGGATACTGGTAGAGGGTATGATAATGGGTGGGATGGCAGTGGAGGGATAATGGATGATGGATGGATGGACAGATGGTTGGATGGATGCTGGTGATGGATAATGGATGGATGGATGGATTAGATGTGTGGAATGGATGGATGGATCAATGGATTGGATGTGTGGGTGGATGGATTGGATTGTGGATGGATGGATGGATGGATGGAGGTGGATGTGTGTATGAATGGATGATTGGAGGGATGGATGGATGGATGCTGGTGATGTATGGATGGATGTGGATGGATGGATTGGATGTGTGTATGGATGGATGGGTGGATGGTGGATAGATTGGATGGATGGACAGATTGGATGGATAGATGGACAGATGGATGGATGGATGGATGGATGGATGCTGTGATGGATGGATGGATGTGGATGGATGGCTGGATGGCTGATGATGGACAGAGAAACAGAGGAGTAGAGGATGTGTGGCCCCGGTGAGGCACACTGGCTGTGGGCCACTGAAGGTTCTGTGGACCCAGCAGCCAATGCCCACAAGCCTAGTGGTCAAGACCTTCAGAGGTCTGTGTAGAAACTAGGCCACACAGGAACGTTCCTGCGGGCACACGGCTGTGCTCTGGAGGAGGAAGGCTTCAAGGTCGCATCGCCGGTGCTCTTGCACCTTGCTTGGCAGGCCAGCCTCTCCAAGTGGCGACACAGGACGTGCACAGGCCAGATCATCCCAGACCGGACCAGACGCCGCACACCCTTCTGCAGCGATCACCCCCCGCCTCCAGGAGACGCATCGCTCAGAGGAGAGCAGCCGGGACCTGAGGCCTCGCCACCCCCGGGCCGGCAGCACCGCAGCCCCTGGTGGACCGTGTCCTGACCGTCTCGGCCCCACGATGCCAGCTCCTGTAGGGACACAGTGCCTCTGACGCGCAGAACGTTGTGGCCGGGGGGCGGTGCCTGGTCCTCGCGAGGCCAAGCCCAGCCTCGCTTCATCGTAGTCATCGGACGTTCTCCGCCGCGGGGCCGGGCCGCCCAGTACAGCTGCTCCTTTAAAAAGCAAGAGGAAGTGTGGTCCTGGCAGAGCTAAGTGGAGCAATAAAAAATAAATCTCTGTAATTGTTGTGGAGACAGAAAGCAAAACAAATGGGACTTAAGTACAATGGAAGAGAACGTCCGCGCGGAGGCCCAGCCGCGCCAGAGCGCGGGTCCGCGGGGCCCCGGCCCGCTCGGGGGCCGCTCCCTGGGCACCCTGCCCCTCCTGGGGCGCCCCGCGAGGGCGGATGGGCGGAGGGGGCGGGGGCTGTGGAGGTGGGTGGGGACCCCTTCGGAAAGGAGGGCTGCCCTGCCACGCGGGCACCCTAGGCCGGGGCCAGCCCCGCTGGGTCTGTGGATCTGTGCCCCGCCCCCCGGGGCTCGGAAGGGGCCCCCCGAGCCCCCCACGCCGGGGCGGGCACCGCCTGCCAGCCGCGGGCAGTGTCTAAAGCACACAGGCGCGCCGCGAGGAGGACGCGCGGCGTCAGGCGGTGGTCATGGCCGCCCCTTCCCCGACGGCGGCTGGGACCCCCGGGCAAGGGTGAGAGACCCATTTCCCAGCTGGGGAGAGGTGGGGACCAGCCCCGTCCGTGGCGCCATTCCCCCTGGGGGGCTGGGACTCCCGCCCCCAGAAACCATCGCTGCGAATCCCGGCAGGCTGCCTGCCAGCCCGGCCTGGCGCTGGGCTGCTCTTACAGACAGGAGAGCCCGGGGCAGAACGGGGGAGCTGCCCTCAGGAAGGCTGGGTATACCGGGAGCCTCCGGCCCTCCGCCTCCTGGACGGCTAGAGGCTGGGGAGGAGGAGGTCGTGGTTTGGGGAGGACAGGCCCAGGTGAGGTCCCAGTGCTGCACTTTACCAGGGAGGTAAAAAAACAACCGAGGCCCGCGCCAGAAACACATTTCATCATCTGGGATTCAGACGAGGAGGGAGACCTGCCCAAGGTCACGCAGACTGTGAGACAAGAATGAGGTCCAGATGGGGTGGCTCACACCTAGAATCCCAGCCAGGCAGGAAATGGAGATAGGAGGACGGAGATTTGATGCTAACTTAGTCGAAAACTTAGCAAGACCTTATCTCAATAAACCAGCTGAGTGTTGTGGTGAGTGCCTATAATCTTAGCTACACAGGAGGCGAGACTCGAGATCTTGGCCCAAAGACAGCCTCAGGCCAAAAAAAGAAAGAAGGAGAAAAAAAAAAAGGAAGAGAGGAAAGAAGGGAGGGAGGAGGGAAAGAAGGAAGGAAAGGAGGGAGAGAGGGAGGGAAGGAGGGAGGGAGGGAGGGAGGGAGGGGGGAGGGGAAGGGGAAGGGAAGGGAAGGAAGGAAGGAAGGAAGGAAGGAAGGAAGGAAGGAAGGAAGGAAGGAAGGAAGGGAAAAGGAAAGGAAAAAGAAACAAGAACTAAAGTAAGAAAGGGACTGGGGATTATGACTCAAGTGACAGAGAGCCTGTCCTTACAAGCATGAGGCCCTGAATTCAAACTCTGAGGAGTGGGGGACAAAAATAACCCAGAAAAGAATGCAGGGCTCTCCTCTCCTCTTCTCTTCTCTTCCCACAGCCTTTGGTGGGAAGAGGAATCCTATCCTGCGTACCCAGAGTCAAGAAATCAGAGGCTGGGCTGGGGCTATGGCCTAGTGGCAAGAGTGTTTACCTCGTATACATGAGGCCCTGGGTTCGATTCCCCAGCACCACATATACAGAAAATGGCCAGAAGTGGCGCTGTGGCTCAAGTGGCAGGAGTGCTAGCCTTGAGCAAAAGAAGCCAGGGACAGTGCTCAGGCCCTGAGTTCAAGGCCCAGGACTGGCAAAAAAAAAAAAAAAAAGAAAGAAAGAAAAGAAATCAGAGGCAGGCCCAAGATAGAGCCAGAAACCCGCGGGAGACGGCCGCTCTCCTGAGTTCAGAGCCCTGATTGCAGAGTCACAAGGCGAGCTGTTCATGGACGCGGTCGTGGGTGTCCAGGTACTGTCAGGGAAGACTCGGAGGGCCTCGGCAGGCCTGGCCTGGCGCTGGTCGGGGTCCCGGCCCGATGGGAGGGAGGGAGGGAGAGCACCTGTTCTCATGGGCCGGCGGCCTGGCTGCTGCTCTGCCTCGGGCTCCCATTGTGACTCCGCAGACCGCCTGTTCCCGCCCCGACAGTCCTCAGCCTCGGGGACGATCTGCCCGGCAGGCCTGGCACACTGAACCCGGCAGGAACGCGCCCTCCGTGATAGCGAGTGTCGGCTTCCGCACCGGAAGCCCTCCACGTGCTGAGCCGAGCCTCGGGAACCACCTGCTCCAGTCCTCCCGAGGCTGGGACAAGCAGGGAGCCGGCCCGGCGCCCTCCCCCAGGCCCTCCGTGGCCGGTGCCCTGCCAGCAGACCTCTGTCTGGCCTGCCAGGAGGCGGAGAGCCCGGCTCACAGCCGGCATCCCCAGGGTGCCAGGGGTGGGCAGGAACAGCCCTGCTGACTGACTGGCTGATGGCCCTGGGCTGTGAGGCCCGCCCCAGGATCTGATTGGATGGCTCTGGGCTGTGAGCCCGCCCCAGGATCTGATTGGGTGGCTCTGGGCTGTGACCCTGCCCCAGGGGACTGAGCTAAGCCATTTCACATCTCAAGTTATCTTTTTCCCAACATGCACTGGGGCTGGGAGCGCTTCCTACTCTGTAATGAATACTCTGTGGGGCGCGCGTTCTCCCCCTCCTCCTGCTCCGGGCTCCCACCCTCTCCCTCTCCTCCAGGGCCAGGTCCGCCATAGGTGCGTCTGTGTGGGCCACTGCAGCCAGGTCCTGCCACTGAGTCAGCAGTGCCGTTTCCTGCCACAAGCTTCCAGAACCATGCCCTTTGACCCCATGGAGACCAGCCCACCCCCGGATCCTCCAGCTCAGCTTTCGGCCACATCCTGTACTTTCCCTTCGGACCAGGGCCAGCTCTAACCAGCCGCAGGCACCAGGGCCCCGCGGTGGGGCCAGGCCGCTCCCGTCAGCCGGGAGTCATCAAGGGCCCAGCGCAGAGGTCGGGGCTGAGGCTCAGCTGAGGCTGGGGGGGGACGTGGTGCCTCAGCTCCTCCTGCCCCCCCTGCACCGCCATCATCACACTCAGCAGGGACACGTGCCAGCTGCAAGAGTGCTCTGTCGCAGACTGCGTGCTCTGTGCCTTCCCCACGTGAGATTGCTCTCGGTTTCCCTGACGCTTCCCCGCTCGCCTCGGATGTTTGCAAACGCCCTCTGAAGAAGAAAAGCGTTAGCGCCCACCGTTTGGTAGATTAGTGAACACAGACGATTCGATGGAAAGCGGGCTTGGCGTGAAAGCCCCACGAGTGAGCCAGCTCTGGACTGGGTGTCCCAGCTTCACGGGAACCGAGCCGAGCCGGGTGAGGCGAACCCACAGCAGGTGCGAAGGAGCTCGGGGACTGGGGCTTGGGGGTCTCTGGAGCGGCTCACAGGTGTGCGAGTGGCAGGGGCTCCGTGAACGCCGGCCGAGCCGGCCAGCGAGGTGCAGGAGGCGACGGGAAGAGCTGGCTCTGGCCTCTGGCCCGGCACCGTGGGGCCCGCTGTCTCCCCCCGGGGGGCTGGGCGCAGCGTGCGTGGCCTCTGCACCAGGACACGCTCCACCGTCCGGCAGTCTCCCGCCTGGGCTGCGGCGGAGGCCCAGCGGCGAGTGCGCCCAGGTGGCGTGGGCGTGGCTGCCAGCAGCGTTCTTGCTGAGGTGAGAAGTGCAGTGCAGCCCACAGGCCGGGTCCGCCCGGGCCTCGAAGACGCTCAGCACGGAGCCCGGGGAAGCCAGCACCGCACAGTACTGGGGTACAGCAGCGTCAGGGCTCCAGTGTGCAGCCACCTTGGATGGAGAGGAGCTCGACCAGCCCCCCGCGGACATGGTTGGTGCTGATTGCAGCTTGACTGCGCTCGGCGCCCAGGAGATTAGTAACACTGCTCTGGGCGTGTCGTGAGGAAGGTAGGGGGCATGCCCAGGTGGGTGGCCGCCCGGGGCCCAGGTGCACTAAAGGAGTCGGCTAGTGCTGGGGACCTCCCTCCCTCCCTCCCTTCCTCCCTCCCTTCCTTCCCCTCCCCTCTCTCTGTCCTAGCTGGCATGATGTGAGTTGTTCTGCTGCCCCTGCCAGGTCTTCCCACCATGATGGACAGAAACCATGACCAACTTGAGACAAAGGGACTCTGTTCCCACCACCCCTTAGGCAGTTCTCTCCCATGTTCTGTGGCTGTAGAAGTCTAACACACAGCTGCTGGAGAGATGGAGGAGCCAAAGATGAAGTACAAAGCGTGCGGTGGGATGCTGCGGAAAGGCCGGCATAGTAAAAGTGGAGGGGGGGAAGGGTGACATTAGGAAAAGAGCCCAGAAGAAAAGACCCGGGGCCTGAGTCTGCCAGCCTCGTCCTCGGCCTGCCTCCTCCCGGAAGCAGATGAGGCTCTGATCCTGCGTCACACAGGCACGGTTATGGTAGGAGGAGATGGCACAGGCCCGAGAGGAGTCTGCCAGAGCAGGAGGTGCTGTCCCCAAAGCCCAGCATGCCTGGGACCCCTTCCTACCCGGAGCCCACAGAGAAAATGCCTGTCACTCACCCCACCCGACACACAACCGAGGGCCCGACAGTCAGCTAAAGAGCAGGTCCTGTCTGCTCTCCAGTTTCTGCTGGAATCTGACGTGGGGCAGGAAGCTCTCAGATGTACAGTTCCACCTACAAGGCTTTTATACCCAGCTGTCCTAGCCACCCACAGCCCTTCCAGGAACGAGAAAAGGACACGTGAAGTGGGAGCTATGCCCTTGGGCTGGGGTGTGGGCTAACGAGTCTATATAAGTCATTGGGCTCAATTCCCTGTGGAGAAGGGGGCAGGGGGCAGGGGGTAGGGGAGAGAGACAGAGAAGAGAGAGAGACAGAGAAGAGAGAGAGAGAGAGAGAGAGAGAGAAAGGAAAATTTGTGCTTGGCACTGAAAGCCTGCCGGTCTGTCCGTCATTGACGTCCCTGATGAGACCAGTGGTGGGCATCTGTGGATGTCATCTCTAAAATACCGGCCGGCCAAAATGCACTGGCACTGCCAAACCACCACAGTCCTCTCGCTACCAAATACCCAGATGGGAGGTGAGGAGTCTGCTGGCAAGTCAGAGCTGCCGTGGGCTGTGTGGCTGCCGTGACCCCTCCCTACCCTGCCTGGGCCCTGAAGAAACTGAGGCAGGAGCAAGGGCAGACCTGCGCTGCCAGGGGTGCGGTGGGGTGGCGGGAGCATCTGAGCGCCTGCCCAGCCTGGAGCGCAAAGCCACAGGCACCGCCCTGAGCTGCATCTGAATCACCGGGCAGGAACGAGATCGCTGCCTCCTCACACCTGGGAAACGATGACCCCGACTCTCCCCACTGGCTCCTCCTTGCTCACTTACTTTGAAAAGGCATTCTGTGGGTTACAAGCTTATGATTTGTTCTGTCGTGTTGAGAACCGGGATTGGACCCCGGGCTCCCCAGCTGGGTGGCACTCAAGCCGTGAGCCACGCCTCCAAGCCCCTTTGTTGTGTGTGTGTTTGTTTTTCACATCTGGCTCTTGATCTTCCGGGCTCCACATCCTGAGTCGTTGGCCATGACAAGCCTGCGCCTCCACATCTGGCTTTTCTCAGAGGTTGGAATCCTGGTTGTTTCGGCTTTGACCCTGACCATCTGTGGGAATGGATCTGCCTGTCCATGGCCATGAAGGTTGTGAGGAGCCACTGACCACCGTGCCTCCTGGAACCCCACAAAGTTAGCATTTCCTGTGACCCCTCAAACCCGAAACCGTCGGGAGGCCGAGCCGGCGAGGCATCCGGGCCCGGGCCACAGGGCCTTGTGCCCGAGGAGGAGGAAAGGGGCCCGCGTGAGCCACTGTGGGCTCGCTGGCGGAGAATTTCACAAGCAGGGCCGCAAGGGGCCCGTTACTCCAATGGGGCCGAGGAGTTGCGGGCCTGCCCCGCACTGGGTGGGTGGGCGAGGGGGCGCCCAGGGCTGCCGGGAGCCTGGCTGTGCTCGCAGCCACCGTGGCGGGGCCTGTGGCTGCCCGGAAGCGACCCGGACGCTGCGTAGCATTCTGGCCTCCGAGCCTGCCCGTCACCGCTGAAAGTGGGAATTATTCACGTGGGTGGAAAAAGAAAATTAGAGCAATTTAAGCAACACGAAATTAGAGATAAACAAACGCCTCCAGCCCCCTTCTGCTCCCCTCCTAATTTGTTTCAAGTGTTTCCTAGCCAGTCTCAGGAAAGACACAACCCCAGGATGATTTAAAGTGACTGGGGGGGCGGGGCCTCTGCAGGCTCCACTCACCCTGAACCTCCCCCCCCCCCCGTCTCGCCCTCCCTCTGCCCCCCTTTACAATCACAATCCTCACTCAATTTCCCACACACAGCCCTGAAAACGACTCCCCACGCCAGCCCACAGGGGCACCTCCTCGGAGCTGTCAGCCTGAAATACATTCTGAACTCCAGGCAATTATGGAAACTTTGGTCTCCTGACTTCTCTCCGCTGGGTTTCTCTCTCAAAGAAAGTGAAACGGAGCTCGGTTCTTCAGGGATTCGTATAAGCAAAAGATGGTGAAGGCATGATTAGTGATGGGGCTGGGAGGGAGGGTGGGGCTCGCCCTGAATAAGGTGAATTCTTTTAATTAGAGCCCAGAAAAATGTTGTTTCAGCTCCCCCGCCCTGGCCTGTCAATCTCTACCCGCCAGGTCCTGAATAACATCAAATGCAAATATCCTTTTTTTTTTTTTTTTTTTTTTTTGCAGAGGGTGGTCAGGGATCTGGGGAAGAGGGATTTTTGAAGTATGTGCTAAGTCAACAGACCCATGAGCGCTGGGACAGTAAAGTTCCACAGCCCGGCTTGATCTGCATGGCAGAAAATGAAGCCATAAATGTAGAATGTTTTATGAACCCCAAATAAGAAAGTCTTTGTCTTTTTCTAGCAAGTCTACTGATGGGGGGGGGGGGCGCGGAATCAGAGAAATATCTGAAGCATCCAGATCATTATATTTTATTTGTGGCGGGGTAAAAGGAGAGCACAAAATATTTACCAAGTTTTATTTGAACTCTAAATAGGCTTGACGTTGTTTAAAATCTATGCATGTATGTGTGTATTTGAATAGGTGTCAATGGACAAAGTCACCAATGGCGCGAGTGCACGTTGGAGCGGAGTCTGAGACGCTCCCCTTCGGGCTGCTGGCCTCGTGAGCTTCGTCTGCTCCGGCCTGCCGGGGCGCCCGCCCGGTGCACCCCCACCTGCTGGCCGAACTACCGACCTCAGCGGCCCATCCGCAAAGGGAAGCGTGGGGAGGCGAGCTCTGGGCTCCCTCTGCCTGGCAAAGGTGTGCCCCAGACGTGCTCAGCAACACTGGCGCCGGGGCTTGAACCGAGAGCCAGGGCGCCGTCTCTAAGCGTGTCCCCCCCCCAGGCTGGCCCCCTGCCACGCGAGCCACCGTCGGTGCGCTGGAGGTGGGGGTCTGGTCAGCGGCCGGCGCGGGTGGCCCCGCGTCGAGAGCCCCAGAGCCCCTCGAGTGGCGCGGACCCCGGGCGTGGGCCTCCGGCCGTGCCTGGCCAGAGGAGGGAAGGGTGGGAGCGTGTTTTCCCCGGGGGCCTCCTCCGCGTCCCCGGGCGCTGGCCCGCGCCTGGACGGGGCCTCAGGCCTCCGCGTGAGCTGCCCGTGAGGACGCCGGGCTCCACGCGTGACTCGGGGCGCCCCCCCTCGGCGCCTGCTCTCTCCTCACCATTCCCTAGATGTGCATCCTGCAAGACGCGTGCTCAGGGACGCCGGCGGACACGCGGGCTGGTGTGCCGGGGCTAGGCCCCGACGCGCGCCCCCCCCCCACGGGGGGAGGGTGTGGAAGGGGGGCTGGGAAGCGGTGTGTTGGAGGCGCGGAGGGCTGAGGCAGTGTCCAAGTGTCATCTTTGTCGCGTCGTTGGTTCCAGCCGAATGGAAACCTCCACACGGGGACGGGAAGCCGGGACGCGCCCCCCTCCCCGGGGACAGAGGGGCACCACGGGCGCCTGGCCTTCCGCGCGTCCCGCGGCACTGGGGAGAGACCGGCCCACCCCCGGGGACACATTCCTGGGATGCCGGCGGGAAGGACGCGGCCGGGCCCGCACAGCCCCGGCTGGGGGAGTCGACGGAGCCTCCGGGTGAGAGAGAGGCCAGACCCCAGGCTGGACCCCGCCAGACAGTCCACGCCACGCGTGCCGCTCGCGGGAGAGCACGGCCTAAATACAGTCGCACACCACACACGTACGTGCGCACACGCTTGCCCACGTGGGCACATCGTGCCCTGGAGCCTGCTCCGGCTCGTGGCGGCGCGGCCAGCCACGTCCACGCAGCCCTGTGCTGGGCCGGCGGATCTGCTGGTGAACGAACGCAGAGCCGGGGCGAAGCGGGTGCGGCGAGGGCTGGCGGGCCGGGGGCCGCTCTGTCCTGCTGGCGGCCCCCCCGGAGACAGCGAGCCGGGCAAGGCCCCCCAAAGACAGAGAGCCGGGCAAGGCCCTCTGGGAGACAGCGAGCCGGGCAAGGCCCCCCCGGAGACAGCGAGCCGGGCAAGGCCCCCCGGAGACAGCGAGCCGGGCAAGGCCCCCCAAAGACAGAGAGCCGGGCAAGGCCCCCCCAAAGACAGAGAGCCGGGCAAGGCCCTCTGGGAGACAGCGATGCCGGGGCAAGGCCCCCCGGAGACAGAGAGCCGGGCAAGGCCCCCCAAAGACAGAGAGCCGGGCAAGGCCCTCTGGGAGACAGCGAGCCGGGCAAGGCCCAGCATTGCAGAACCACAGCGGGGAGCCGCGGGTTGATGTTGTGGAATATTAGGAAGCCGCTGAAGATGGCTGGGCCTGCGGAGTAGCTGCCACAGCAGAGGGGATCAGAGAAGACACCCCCCTCCAGCTCCCAGAGCCCCTGGAGGCCTCTCCCGAGGGTAGGGGAGCCCCCAGGGAGCACGCGGTGGGAACAGAAGCAGAGGAGGAAGCGGGGGAGCCGGGTGCGCTGCCCTGGAAGGGCGGCCTCACGGGGCCACGGCAGAGGCCCCCAACACCTCGGAGGCCGCCCGTGTCTGAGGGGGGCCCGGGCGGGGCTGCTGTTCAGCCTGGGGCGCGGCTCCCCCGCG
Source organism: Perognathus longimembris pacificus (assembly GCF_023159225.1). Classification (NCBI taxonomy): domain Eukaryota; kingdom Metazoa; phylum Chordata; class Mammalia; order Rodentia; family Heteromyidae; genus Perognathus; species Perognathus longimembris. Next base: position 1,944,097 of record NC_063170.1, read on the forward strand.
GGGTCGCCGCGGGGCCACCCCCACCGGCCCGTCCGTCCGTCCGGGGCCTGGCTGCCGTCCCCGCGCCGCGTCACCTCGGAACCGCGTTCTGGGGGTGCTGCGCTTGAAATGCACAACTCTCCGCTAATTAGAAGGCTAAAAAAGGCAACGTAATGAGTTCAAGACTTGTTTATGCTGAGCTGCCAACGCTCTCGGCAGGGGGAGAGGCCGGTGACCTGGTGCGGTGTGGGGGGGGGGCCGGGGGGGGGCCGAGCGCGCTCGTATTGATCTTGCCGTCTAGAACGTGAACTAATTTCCGACGGCCTCGAGGACTTCCAAGCAGGGCTGACAAAGGATTTATCATAATCATGGCTCCGGCCAGGACCGTGATTATGAGCAACACACGTGTAAGATGTGTTTATAAAGCCTCCCAGTCACAATTAAAACATGCTGTGATTTTCCTCCCTTCGCCCTTTTTCCCTCCTTGTAATCACTCGCCTTACATATCTCCCACCACCCCCCTTTTTTTTCCTCTCCTAAATTAATACCTGCCAGTGGTTCCCTCCGTGGAGAGCCCTCGGTCCCCCGGCCCCCGACCCGCGAGAAGCTTTTGATCTGGAAGGTTGGTTTGGTGGGTTGTTGGGGTTTTGTTTTTGCGAGCCTGTCCCCTGGAAAAGCGGTTTAGGTATCGGTTGCCTCACGTAACCCTGCCTTTCACAGCCACAAACGGAGAGTAATTTGGAAATGCCGTTCCGTGCTCTCCTCTCGTCTTGTTGGCTGCCAAGAAATCTTAAGATCATAGAGTATCTTGAGCTTGTGTCTCAGACCAAAAATAAAAGAGTACGTGGGGGTCAGGGAGTGGGCGGGAGGAAGGCGGCGGGAGAGGCGGGGGAGAGGCGGGGGGAGAGGCGGGGGAGAGGCGGCGGGAGAGGCGGGGGAGAGGCGGGGGGAGAGGCGGCGGGGGACGGCTGAGAGCGGGGCTAAAATGACCAAACACTGCGCCAGCGCGCGGGGCACAAACGGCCGTCCGTGCGTCCGGGCCGCTCGCTCCGCGCGCTGCGCACGATGCCTGTCTCTGAGTCGCTCCCGAGGGGTCAGCCCCTCGTCCCGAGGGCCATGCTGTCCCTCCCAGGACCCCCAGGGCTGTGGAGGGGAGAATGACTGTCAGAACCACTGTGAAAGCGTCCATGTCAAGGTGACAGATCACCTGGAAAAAGACGCGGAGCATCCCCGAACGGCGAGGTCCGGGAAGGCAGATCCGGGGTCTGGTGGTCACCACGTGTCCCAGTGGGCCCTCGGCACACCCGAGTCCCGCAGGCGAGCGAGGGTGGTCCCCGCTCCGCACCCCTGGCTCCCGGGCCACACAGAAGGGGTCGGTGGGGGCCAAGGCCAGCCCGCCCATCCATCCGCTTCCCAGGAGTCAATGGCGTGTCTCCACCCGGGGTGGGGGGGGCTGAGCCGATCGGAACCTGGCCTGGGACTTGCCCCTGGGTGAGGAGCCGTGGGTGCAGGGGCGGGGTGGGCCGGGATTGAGCTCGCCCCGCGCGGGCTGTCTGATTCGTGTCCGTGCGTATGGGAGGAATCCCAGGGGCTTTGCAGAGCCAAAGCTGTGAGGAAGCAGAAACCCCGCGTCGGGGAGCGGAGCGCGGGCCCAGAAAGGCCGCAAGCCCTGCCGCCGGGGAAGCAGAGCCGCGAGTGGCTCCCCCGCCCTGCACCCCGACGCGGGCGTGCTCCCGCAGATGACAGGGCTCACCTGCAGGTCCGCCGGAGGCCCTGGCTGGATGAAATCGCGGTTGAATGCGCTCCCCGCCTCCGGGCGGAGCCGCTGGCTCACCGGGGGCCCCGGGCGCTCTCGGGCCTCCCAAGAGACCCGCCTCTCCGGGAAGCCGCAAGGCCGGGCGCCGGACGCTGCCCGCCGGCCCGGCCCTGACCGATGACAGCGCGTTTTCCCCAAGGCCTCGCCCATCGCGCTTGTTGGAGAGCGACCGGCGTCCGTTCGTCACGCCTGTCATCGAAGGACAAGGCCTTGGCGTGCAGGGCGCTCAGCGCCGGCCCTCGGCACCGGGCGCTGGCCTTGGCGGCCCCGCCGAGGCCTCTGAGCCGCACCACGTGGAGTCCCCGTGGCTAGACGCTCGCGATGGCCCCTGGCCCTCCCTCCCCAAGTCCTGCTGGCCGGCTGTCTAAGAATCAAGGGACAGAAGGGCGCTCTGGGGCCTCCGCTGAGCGGACGCCTGCACCCTGGTTCATCCAGAAGACGGAGAGAGCCGGCCCTTCCCACGCAGGGCCCACGTGGAGGCTGGGATGCTGCCCAGAAAGGATGTGGGCTCCCACGGGAGGGCCAGAGAGCCTGGGGGGGGCAGACGTCACCCCCGGAGGGGGTCCAGGCGCTCCGCATCCACGCGGAGCCACAGACGGGGCAGAGCTGCAAGGCCGCAGAAGGACCGCGAGAGCGGCGGGCGGGCGGGAACCGGGCCAGGACCCCCAAGGTGGCTGCCTGGCGCAATGCACGACCACAGGGGTCAGCTCAAGGACGCTGGGGGCGCAGCCTGGAGGAGGGGTCTCCACCGGCGCCGCAGCCTCTCCCGCGGAGGCCGCTCCGGCTCCCCCTTTCCCGAGCCGGGGCTCGGGGCCCGCCCTGCCCCTGCGCCCTCTTGGCGGAAGCCGGCACCTGCTCTGGCTCTGGCTCCCGGCTCTCGCGCGCTCTCAGAGAAGGGGAAACACACGAAGATGGCCGATCGCATCGGGAGATGCGCGGGGGCTTTTATTTTCACAGGGTCACGCGCTTCCCACCCAGTCGCCGCTCCTCTCGTCCAGCTCAGCCACTTACCAGAAAGATGACCACGGGCTCTGGGCACGCGGGGCGCTCTGCAGAGGAACCCCACCAACGGCCGGAGCACCGCGCTCCCCGAACACCCGGCGAGGCCCGGTCACAGGCGGCAGGCCCGCTTTGCCCGCGAGCCCGGTTCCCACCGGGCCACGGGCCCCCCGACCCCCCTCTACTTTGCAGTTGGGAATTGCCTGCCCTGGATGGGGTTCAACCGTCTATACATTTTTATCAGGGCTGAAGCATGGACGTTAAAAGCCTAAGGGGGCGGTGGGGTGGAGGTGGAGGGCTGGGGAGGAAGTGATGGAGGATTAAAGGGGGCGTCGGGTTCCAAAGGCGGGGAGAGGGCTGGGGGGGGGCTCACCGAACACACTTGTCTGCACAGGGCCTGTGACACTCGGCTCTCTGGACGGTAGGAGACGTGACAATAAAGGGGGACAGACAGAATCCCCCAGGTGGGAGGCGGCAGTTCACCGCCGTGCCGGCCAGGCCAGGCCGCGGGCTTGGCCCCCGAGGGGGGCTGGCGGCGGCGCCCCGCTCTCCCCTGGGCGGTGCCCGTGAAAGCGCTCTGTGCCCGGGGCCTCTGGGCGAGGGCCGGGCCGAGCTCCCCGGCCGGACAGGAAGAGGGCGTCGGGAACGCGCGGAGAGCGCGCTTTCTCCGGTTACGGGATCCAGCGCGCCTTTCATCTCCCCGAGTGACGCGGGGACGGGGCGGGTCCCCGGGTTGGGTGGGAGGCCTGGGAGGCGGTGAAGGGGACGGGGCGGGTCCCCGGGGTTGGGTGGGAGGCCTGGGAGGCGGTGAAGGGGACGGGCGGGTCCCCCGGGGTTGGGTGGAGGCCTGGGAGGCGGTGAAGAGTTCACGGCCGTCTTGACGCGGGCCTGCTATTTCTTGCCTCTCCGCTTGCTGGCCGGGGCTCTGTGAAAGGGCCATTCTTGCAGGCAGACGGCAGCGCCCCGCTTCCCTTCCCACCGGCCTGCGCCCTCCCATTGGACGCCTGCTAAATGCGGTCGCCGCTGCGACCCGTCTCCCTAATTGATCTGGAATGCACCACGCTCCTTCCCGGCCCTGCGCCGGCTCATGTGTCCCCACCGGGAAGTTGCTCCAAGCATTCAAGACTAGAACTTCTACACACACACACGTACACACACACACACTCTAAAGAAAGGAAAAGGGAGGGGAAGAGAGGAGAGGAGCAAAGAGGAGGAGAGAGAGGCAGAAAAGAGAGGAGAGGAGAAGAGAAGGGAGGGGAGGGGAGGGGAGGAAGAAGAGGAAAAGGAGAGGAGAGGAGAGAAAGGGCAAGGGAAGGGAGAGGAAAGGAAATCAGGAAAGGGAAAAGAAAAGAAGAAGGAGGTAGAGAGAGGGGAAGGAGAAGGAGGAGCGCTGGCTCGCTCGTGTGCATGTCTGACAGGCCTGCCTTAGGGGACAATCATGCCATGGATAGCAAGAACTGAAGCGAGCACGCACTCAGGGCGACCCAAGCCATTGGGTGCTGTGCTAAGTACCCCGCCTACAGAAGGCACGGGGTCTTTCGGCATGCGCACGGGGCCAGCCTCGGGGGTGCTCAGGATCGCACCCAGCGTGGGGGTGGACTTGGGTCATTCTCGGATACGGAACTTGTGGGCGTCAGAAGACGCTAACGCGACGCGGGCGGTTCAGCTTTGACCCCGGGAGGCCAGCGTACCCCCGCGTACCCCAGCGTACCCCAGCGTATCCCAGGCTTCTAGCTGAGAAGGACGTAAGCCCCCGGCAGCCGGCTTCTCCCAGGCCCCCGGCCCGGAGCCCTGCCCTGGGTGGACTGCAGGTGTGGACCCTCCACGGTTGCCGCGGCTCTGGCCACGTGCCCACGCCCCTGCACAGGAGACTGGGGGATGCAGAATGCTCGCTGGGGAGACTGGAACCCGGGCGGCCGGGTGCGGAGAGCGGGGGGACTCGCTGAGCCCTCTTCCCAGCTGTGATTCTGATTTCCCAGAGGTGCCTCTGGCACGGGGAACGGGGCTCTGCACGAGGCCCCCCGCCGCCCCCCCGCCGCGGGGCTGGACGAGCCCCGGGGCTCCGGGAAGGGGCCGGCGCGGCCAGCGGGGCAGGGCAGCCCTCGGCCCAGGGCAGCTGGGGTGGTCGGCCGGGTCTTTAAAGGAGAACAAGAAGCCAGGCGTCGGGCGGAGCGGAGAGACGCGCAGCAGGAAGCCGCCAGGAGAAGAGTGATGGGGTCCCTCGGCCAGGCCCCAGAGCACATCAAAGAGGCCCGCGGCCCTGGGAGAGGCCGGGCCTGGGAGCCCTGGGGACGCGGCCAGGCCCGTCTGCAGCTTCTGAGGAGGAAACGGAGACGGGAACTTTCCCGTCCCTGAGCCGAGTCTCCTCGGCTCCCGTGGGTGGCCAGGGGCCGCGCTGGCCATGTCATCATCCGTGTCTCCGGAGGCCCGGCAGGGGCCCCGGCCTCCTGTGTCGCTGCCTGGGCCCTGCTGAGTCCTCACCCCTCCTCCCTCAGGAGCATCCAGCCGCACCCAGGCACTGGGGCGGGGGGGGGGGGGTGGAAGGGGGGAGGTGAGGCGGAGGGGGGAGAGGGGGAGGGGTGTCCTGAATTCCCACCAGACCCATCTGCCCCCCGAGCCCACGTGTGAGCCCCCGCTGCCTCCCGTGTCATTCACATCCGAAGGAGCGGGGGGCTGAAAGGCGGGGGGCCGGGAAAAGACCGGCAGCCACGCCGCGCGTGGAGTGCGCAGCTTGACGCTGGGACCCCCGCACGGACCCCGCACGGACCCGGGGCTGCAGCCGGGCACGGCCGGGCTCCGGGAGCCTCCGCCAGAGCGCCAGGGCTTCGGGAGTGGGCGGACCCTGCCGGAACCTCCTCCCCACGCCCCGCCCCGCCCCGCCACGCCACGCCCCGCCACGCCACGCCACGCCGCGGGGCCCTCCCACACGCACGCGCTGTCCCCACACACTGAGAGGACTGTGAGCTCTGCAGCCCAAAGACTGAGGCTGTCCGTGTACGAAGAATATCGCAAACATCCACTGGAAGACACAAAACAGGGTCGTGCAGTCGAGGCGAGGTGGAGCATGGACAGGCCGGGAGGAGAGTGACCGCGGCGATCCCGTTCAAGTCATCTCCGGGACAGGACCCTGCCTCAGAGTCGCCGGCGCGGGGCCCCACGCCAGAGCGACTCGGGAGCCTGAGTCTGGAGGAGCAAGGCTGAAAGCCAGCCTGGGCCGGAAAGTCCAAGAAACTCATCTCCAAACTAACCAGACAAAACCAGGCTGGAGGCACGGCTCGGGCCGGAGGACAGCAACATCAAGTAAATTCTAGGCCCCGAGTCTTAACCTCCGCGGTGGCAAAGAAAGGAAATTTTGAAATAGAGGAACCAGTCAAAAGAATCTGGAAAGACGTTTCCATGTTAGCTGACACAGAGTCCATTCTCACAAAGCAGTGTGGCGCTGCGCGCACGCCCCTCGCTGGCCCCTCTGCGGGCTCACGGTGAGGACGGCCCACACACAGCCTTCTGAGTCCTCCCGGCTGGGATGCAGGTGAGCGGGAGTGGGAAGGGGTGCGAGGAAAGGCTGCAGAAAACCATCTTCACTTTTTAGAAAAACTCCCGGGGGCTGTAAGTGGAGTCGCGATTCCAAGGGGCGGCGGCTGCCCTCCCCGCCCGGCGGTTCTGCCCTCCCCGCCCGGCACGCAGCCCTCTCTTCCCATGTGGGTGGGGAGGCCGGAAGGCCCGCGAGCCCCGACAGCGGCCTGGGCTGTCAGTCTGAACAGGCCCCTGGCTTCTCGGGCCCCGGGCAGCCGCCGCCCGCCCGGCCCCGGCGTGTTTTCCCGAGCACTCGGGACTGTCTAGACCGGCCGGGCCGTGTCCGAGCACGCGGACTCCCCGTGGGCCTGATGGCTCTGTTTGGCGGCGGCCGGGCCTGAGCGAGTGGCGCCAGCACCTGGAGGGGGACGAAGCGCTCAAACCTCCTGAGCCGGGCGTCCTATCAGATCCTGCGGCCGCCAGCCCAGGCCTCCCGGTGAGGCGGGAGCACCCTCCCCCGATGGAGAGATAGGAGGGCAGACGCGCCACGCCCAGTGCCGCAGAGTCCTCCGTGTGGGCAGCAGGGCGGGGCCCTCCACTCTCAGGAAAGGCACCTTGCTGCAGAGACACCCTACGTCTGGGTCGTCGCTGGCCGGGGGGGGAGCGGTGCATCGCCACACGGTGTCACGGGCAGTGCGTGTCTCCTTTGCCATCCCGTTGGCCAGGTGTGGGTAGGCAGTAGGTGGGTGAAAGGATGGGTGAGGGAGGGATACATGGGTAAGTGGGTAGGTGGGGGGGGGTGATGGATAAGCTAGAATCTGGATGGACAGACGATAGAGATAGATAGATGGATAGACAGACAGACAGACAGATAGATGGGTAGATAGGTAGATAGGATCAATGGGTGAATGAGTGGGTGCATGGGATGGATGGATGATGGACAGACGGATGGGTGGGTGGGTGATGGGTACGACAGCAGGAGGGATGGATAAGTAGATGGGTGGGTGGGTGGATGAATGGGTGGGTGGGTGGGTGGTGGTGATAGGTAGTAGCTGATGGATGGATGGATGGCAAGGTAGGTGGGTGAATGGACAATGGGAACGTGCATGGATGATGGCTAAGTTGGGTACATAGATAATGGGCAGGATCAGTGGGTCGGGGATGGGTGCCTGGGTGGATGGATGGACGGATGGACGATGGTTTGAATGAGAGCTAGAGAGAGGTGACAAAGGCAGAGAGTCACAGAGGACGGTGGTGAAGGGAGAGAGAGCAAGTGGCTGGCACTCGCACTGTGCGACAGCAGGAGCAGAGGGCGGGTGGAGCGGGCGTGAGGGGCCGTCCGACTGTGAGCACGCTCGTACCGTGCGTGCCGTTGGCACGCGCGCATCGGTGCGCGGCAGGGCGACCAGATCTCCCATGGACAGAGCACTGCGGCGTGAATAGGACCCAGGGGCGTGCCCAAGTCGGCGTGCAGGCTTTGGTGACGAGACCTCCCCGACCAGACCAAGGCCCGCCGACGGGGGCTGGGGATAGGGGCCTAGTGGCAGGGTGCTCGCCTCGTATACATGAGGCCCTGGGTTCGATTCCCCAGCACCACCTATACAGAAAACGGCCAGAAGGGGCGCTGTGGCTCAAGTGGCAGAGTGCTAGCCTTGAGCAAAAAGAAGCCAGGGACAGTGCTCAGGCCCTGAGTCCAAGGCCCAGGACTGGCAAAAAACAAAACAAAACAAAACAAAGGCCCGCCACGGCCACTTGCCGACACAGGCCTGCCCCCCGCGCGCCCTGTCCCCCCCCGCGCGCCCTGCCCCCCCCGCGCGCCCCTGCCCCCCGCACACCCTGCCCCCCCCATGCCCTGCCCTCCCCCCGCGCTCTGCCTCCCGCGGGGTTCTCTCATGAGTTTGTGACTCTCACTTGGGGCTGAGAGGAAAGGTAGCACTCCCAGGGTCCTCAGTACAGGACGGTAGAGCTGTGCTGCTCCCCACCCCAGGCGCCAGGCTCCGGACCTGGGCTCTGCCTCTACAAAAGGACCTCAGAGGGGAGCCGCCCTAGAGACCAGTGAGCCCCATCACCAGGGCTGGGCCCAGGGTACAGGACAAGGACCAGGGCAGGGCCTGCACACAGGGCACAGGGCACAGGGCACAGGACACAGGGCACAGGGCACAGGACCAGGGCATGGCCTGCACACAGGACACAGGGCACAGGACCAGGGCAGGGCCTGCACACAGGGCACAGGGCACAGGGCACAGGGCACAGGACCAGGGCAGGGCCTGCACACAGGGCACAGGGCACAGGGCACAGGACCAGGGCAGGCCTGCACACAGGGCACAGGGCACAGGGCACAGGACACAGGGCACAGGGCACAGGACCAGGGCACGGCCTGCACACAGGACACAGGGCACAGGACCAGGGCAGGGCCTGCACACAGGACACAGGACACAGGACCAGGGCAGGGCCTGCACACAGGGCACAGGGCACAGGACCAGGGCAGGGCCTGCACACAGGACACAGGACACAGGGCACAGGACCAGGGTCTGCACACAGGGCACAGGGCAGGGCCTGCACACAGGGCACAGGGCACAGGGCACAGGGCACAGGACCAGGGCAGGGCCTGCACACAGGGCACAGGACACAGGGCACAGGGCACAGGGCAGGGCCTGCACACAGGGCACAGGACACAGGGCACAGGGCACAGGGCACAGGGCACAGGACCAGGGCAGGGCCTGCACACAGGGCACAGGGCACAGGACAGGGCCTGCACACAGGGCACAGGGCACAGGACAGGGCCTGCACACAGGGCACAGGTCCACAGGACACAGGGCACAGGGCACAGGACCAGGGCAGGGCCTGCACACAGGACACAGGGCACAGGGCACAGGACCAGGGCAGGGCCTGCACACAGGGCACAGGGCACAGGGCACAGGACCAGGGCAGGGCCTGCACACAGGGCACAGGGCACAGGGCACAGGACCAGGGCAGGGCCTGCACACAGGGGCACAGGGCACAGGGCACAGGACACAGGGGCACAGGGCACAGGACCAGGGCACGGCCTGCACACAGGACACAGGGCACAGGACCAGGGCAAGGGCCTGCACACAGGGCACAGGACACAGGGCACAGGGCACAGGACCAGGGCAGGGCCTGCACACAGGGCACAGGACACAGGGCACAGGGCACAGGACCAGGGCAGGGCCTGCACACAGGGCACAGGGCACAGGGCACAGGACACAGGGCACAGGGCACAGGACCAGGGCACGGCCTGCACACAGGACACAGGGCACAGGACCAGGGCAGGGCCTGCACACAGGGCACAGGGCACAGGACCAGGGCAGGGCCTGCACACAGGGCACAGGGCACAGGGCAGGGGGACACAGGACCCAGGGCAGGGCCTGTGTCAGGCCAGGAGACACCGGGTCTGCCTCTACCCCACGGCCCCGTCTACTGCCCCGCCCCAGACGATCATCGCACAGACACAACAAGCGTTAACAACGCCGCACGGCGCTACGCCACGAGCGTATTTGCACCCTGGTGAGTCAGTCATTCATTTGTCACCAGAGGCCCGGAAAGGCCTGGGCTTTGGAGCCCCTCAATACACAGACCGTCGCCCCTGGAGACGTCCCGGGAAGCAAGGGGGTCTAGAAACGCGCTTGTCCTGAGACAGTCCACACGCGGACCCGGTGTCTGAGAAATGGGTCCCCCGGGCGGCCCGAGGCAGGGCGGGGCTCAGAGGCGGGTGGGCAGCGCCCCGGGCGGGGCTGAACCGCAGGGACGAAGGGTTTCCTGTCTGTGCAATGGGCGCAGGGAAGCCGGCTGAGCAGGCCGGGCAGGGACCTCTGCAAAGCTCACTCGGTGCTCCGTTGCTTCACCAATGCCAATCGCTTTTACACTTAACAAAATAAACCAGTGGTGCTAGGGTTTGAACCCAAGGCCTTGCACTTGCTAGGCAGGTGACTTACCACGACAGCCACGACCCCGGCCCCCCTTTTTTTATTTTGTCAGCCATGGGGCTTGAACTCAGGCCCGGGCGCTGTCCCTGAGCTTTTCTGCTCAAGGCTAGCACGCCACCACTTTGAGCCACAGCTCCACTTCTGGTTTTCTGGTGGTGAATTGGAGGTGAGAGTCTCACGGACTTTCCTTCCCCAGCCTAGCTTCGAACTACGATCCTCAGCTCTCGGCCTCCCCGGTAGCCAGGATGACGGGCGCGAGCCACCAGGGCCCGGGCCCTTCTGGCTTTAGTCTTTGTTCAGACGGCGCCTCGTGCTTCGGCCCGGGACCAGCCTGGACCGAGATGCAACCAGTTACGATTCCCGCTCATCTCAGATGGCGGCCCTGTGTCACCGTACCCAGCTTACTACTTGGGGGGAGGAGGGAGGGGAGAGGAAGGGGGGGCAAGGATGAAGAGGAGAGAGGAACGGCAGCTACTTCCCCCAGAGAAGAGCATCCGTGCAGTCCTTCCTCGTAATGAAGGTTTCTGCCACCCTTTCTCATTGCTCCCCTGTCTCTGCTTCTCCAGCGCGGCCTGGTGGGCGGGTGAGCTCAGCAGGGCGCCCAGGCCCGCCGGAGACACCCAGGCCATGCGGGTTCCGGGGGTGCCCCACCCTGCCTGAGCTCACGTCTCCGGTGAGATGCTGGAGACAAGGGAGCGCACCCAAGCCTCCACCCCTTCCAGAGCCGGCCCCTCCCCCCAGGCCTGCGCTGGGGCCCAGCCCCCCACCCCCCACCCAGCGCATCTCCCCTTGGGGTGATGCAGTTTCTACTTCAACAGGTTTGTTTTTTTAAAGTAAATATTAGAGCACTGTAGGCGAACGCAAATCAGTATCTCTTGACACGGAGGATGTAACCCAAGGGAAACACAATAAAAACAAAGCAGTGTCATCTAGCTCTCCGCAGACATCCCGGCTACCCAAGGCTCCTGCCCCAGGCCCGGAGCTGTCTATTACCCGGGAAGATTGGCAGGTGCTGGGGCTTAGTGAAACAGGCCTCGCCCGGCGAGACAGCTGGGTGGAATCACGCCGCGGGGAAGGCCACCGGAAGGCAAAAGCTAAGGCTTTCCCGCCGGCAGCCCGGGGAGGCGCCCCCACAGTCCCGCACCACCCCGAAATCCCATACCCCAGAGCCGGGCCGCCTCGGCAACGGGCCCACATTTCAAGGGTGGCCCGGAAGGCTGAGTCTCTCCTCCTATCACAGGCGTGAAGACACGTGCTGAAGTGAGTGTGTTTGGGTTTCTGCTTTTGAGACACCAGGACAAAATTGCTATCTCCTTGGTGTTTGGAAAATCATCTCCAGTGACAAGCACAAATACCAAAATGAGAGGAAATGGAAAAAAAAAAAACAAAACCAAAGCCCCTTTCCAAAGCAGGAGAACACATCTGTTACTCTGAGGGGTGCGGGAAGCCGGGGGGGGGGGGGAGGCACAGGGACTGACACTCAAAACCTGGGGAGCTGCCGGTGAAATCAGCAGCGCTTTTCTCTCTTGCGACCTTACACGTGGTGTATTAGCATCTTATTTTCTTTCTTATCTAACGTTTTGTTTTTCCTGGACACTACAGCTGTCTTGAATTTTCTTTCTTTTTTTTAACTTGACTTTCTAAGAAAGTATTTTCCCTAAGAAAGTATTTTTAACTCAAACATACTGTTTAGTACGTATATAATCTTGACTGAGATTATTTTATAAAAGTATGAAAGAAGTTGAGGCTGGGCGTGTGGCTTAGCGGTAGAGCGTTCGCCTTGCATGCATGAAGCCCTGGGTTCGATTCCTCAGCACCACAGAAACAGAGAAAGCTGGGAGTGGCGCTGTGGCTCAAGTGGCAGAGTGCTAGCTTTGAGGAAAAGAAGCCAGGGACAGGGCCCAGGCCCTGAGTCCAAGCCCCAGGACTGGCCAAAATAAACAAGAACAAAACAACAACAACAACAAAACTTTCATCGTAAGATATTTAAAACAACGTCCCTCTAAATGTAGAGCGACCCATCCCGGGGGGTGGGGGGCTCGGGGGGCCCCTCTGGACAGGAGGGGAGTGGCTTGGTGCGTGTCTGTGGGTCTCGTGGGTCTTGTCCTCTCCGGGCTGGCCGCGGTCCTACGGGCCGGGGCTGGGTGTGGGGAAGCCCTGACCGGCCGCAGGGCCCGGCAGGTTTCGGCCCCGTCTCGGCCCACTGCGAATCCCAGGTTCTCTTGTTGTGAAGCAAACAGGAACCTTTCGGCACGGAAGGTTTGTGCTTGGTGCATTTGCGCTTGGCAAAAGGCAACGTCTCATTCCAAGTGGGAAGTGAGGACTTTTAACAGAGTTTAAAACCCCGGCTCCAAAAGTCCCTTTGGACATCAAACAGGTTTTGTTTTTTGAGGTTTTGGGTTTTTTTTGAAATGAGGTTTTGATGAGTTAAAAGCAAATGAATTGGAAACACATGGCTTACATTCTCCCCTAAAGGACACAGGGAAGGGAAAAGGAGTCTGGTGACTATTTCTTCAGCTTTATCAAACTCCACGCATCCTAAAGCAGTGTGGGGTGATCAGCAGATCCAAGATGCAGCCCAACCCATCCGTGCTCAGAGCCGAGCTGGGGGCGGCCCGAGGGCGTTCCGATCACCGCTGGCTTAGCTGAGGGGGGTCTCCCATCCCCCCACCGCCACAGACTGGGCCCACCGCGCCCCCAGCCGGCACCTGCACCGCGAGAGAGAGAGAGAGAGAGAGAGAGAGAGAGAGAGAGAGAGAGAGAGAGGCCTCTGTGTCCAAGTGTGGATCCCAGGCGGAGCCCGGGGGCACAGTGGGTAGAGCCGCGCGGAGGGAGGGCTGGAGCGGGGCCCGTGGCGGCCTTGGCAGAGGTGGCGCCGCCCCTCCTCCCTTCAGACAGGGCGAGCCGGCCGGCCGCCGTGGGGCGGAGGCCATCTAGGGTCCCCGATTCCCAGGACCCCCCCAGGCCGCCTCTCCAGACGGCGCGGTGCAGTCCAGAGCGAGGGTCGGAGCTTGACCCGGGGCCCCGAGCCGGCCTGGGGGTCCTGCACGGCGCACTGGTCCGTTTCCAGAACAAACGCCCCTTGTGCACGCGCACCGCGCACGCGCACACACCACGCACACGCACGCACGCGCTCTATGGCGACCCCGTGGGTGGCTCTCTACGCGGCAGCCCCCCCCCCCCGCCCCCGAGCTCCCTGAGGGCCGCGGAGGGGTGTGTGTGGCTGGCAGTGCCCCCCAGCTCCACCCCGCCCCCCTCTGTGGCTCTGGCCTCCCCCCCCCCCCGCCGGCGGCAGGGGGTGCGCGCTCCTCTCATTAGAATCAGTCATGGCACGTGAGTGAGCTCATCCTGTGTCCACCCTCCCGCCGCCCCAGCGTTATTAGGCCCATTTGTGGGGTGAGAAGCTCGAGGCCCCGTGAGGCCCAGCCCGGCCAGGCGGCAGCAGGGCCAGACTCCAGCCTGACGGGGCGGGGCCTGCCGCTACCCTGGATCCCCAAGGCGCCTGCAGACTTGTTGGGGTGCAAGCCAGGAACGAAGGGCCCGGCCCAGCGCTCTGTGCGGCAAACAAGCTGCCCACGCTGGCACCGCCTGCGTCCAGAGCCTCACGGTGGGCCCCTCCCCCCCCGACGGGCGAGGGAGCCCGGGCCTCGTCAGGAGCCCCCCCCCCCCCCCGTCTGGGTTTGAATTCCGGTTCTGCCAAACGACCTCGGGCTGAGCCTCAGCATTCCTGTCCGCAGTGGGCCCAGTGTCAGCACCTGCCTCGCGGGTCTGGCAAGATAAACCACAGACGGGTAGGGTGCTGGCTTGGCGGGGTTCCCGGCACCCCCAAACTGCCCGGTGTGTTGTCTCCCACGCTGGCAGCACAGCCCCGGCTTCGGAAGGAGACGCCCGCACAGGGCACGGAGCACTTCCGGGCCGGCTTCCCTCCCCCGAGGGCGGCCCGGCCCCCGCTGGACAGCCGGCTCGCGCAGGCCGGGACGGGTCCGGACGGAGACTCGGCCTCCCCGCCACAGCGCCGCGGCCGCTCCGGGCCGGGCTTTGTGGGGCGTGCCAGGTGCTTGGTCACCCTTCCGGAGAGAGCACAAGGAACGGCTGTGGCTCTCACGGTGACAGGGCCACGGATACCTGCTGCTAAGGAGCCGGGGCGAGACTACAGCCGGGGGGCCAGGAGGGGGTTCAGATCACGAGGCGCTCCCCCCAACCCAGTTTCACACTGAAGCCAAGAAGTCTGCAGGTTCAAACCCCGAGCCACCCCTGGCTTGCTCAAGATGAAGAGAGTTGTTTTGTTACATCAAGATCTCGAGTCTCTGACATGTTTAAAGTCCCCAAAGCCCCCCCTCCCCACCCCACCCCCCGGCCCCGCAGCCCTTTCGAAGCCAATGTAAACACAAGTGTTTAGCGGCTTGTTTTCACTGCCCAATGGGAACCCAGTCATTTCAACGGGTTCCCATTGCCAGCAATGCCTCTTGTGACGTGGAATTTTCTGGAAACGGGGACTTGACTCAAGCGAGCGTCTTGTGGTTGCTTCCACTTTGTTTCCTAACAGAGTCGTCTTTCTGTGAGTTTTCTTTGGCTTCCCTATAGGAGGGAACAGATTCCTTTTGAAGTATTTTATTGATGAATGAGCTGCTATAAATGACCCTCTGTGGGGGGGTGGGGGGGTGGGAATCGTAGCAGCAGCTGGGATTCCGGGCCGTTCCCCACTTCGCCTCATGAAATCCTTCAACGGGCTTCATACAGTTTGCCTTCATCCTTACAGACGTAAAAACAGAAACGCAATTAGCTTAACAACTATCATTATATATCGCTTTGCTGGTGCAAACAGAGGCTTGGGAAGCGCTGAGACACTGCGCGGACCCAAAGCGTAGTTCCCCACGCAGAGCGGGGTGGGCTGGGACCGGGGCCTAGCTGGGACCCCCCCGCCGTGGGGTCAGAGGTCACGTCTGGGACCGCGAGGTTGAGGTTTCGGGATCCTCCTGCTTTGCCCCGCACGCAGCCCCCGACGGCTGGGCGGTTCCGTCCCAAGGGCCCCTGCGTCGCGCTGGCCTCGAGCTCGACGGTTTCGGTGGCTGGCAAAGATAGCTAGCAGCTTGGGGGGGGGGGCTCGTCTTGCTTCCTAAGCTCCCCCGCTGCCCACCTCCTTGCTACCCCCGTGCCCCCCCGGGGCCACACCCCACACGAAGGAGGCCCGGCAAACATCTTCCCACCCAGGGGGAGACGGGACGCCCTGGCGGACCTGGGGGCCCGGGCTGCCGTAACAAGGGCTCCTGGGAATGTGGGGGGGTGGCCACGGGAAGCGGGGTTCCCTGGGCGGTACGACGGCAGGCTTCCTCCTCCACGGCCCAGGGTGCCGTGTTCCCAGCCCAGTCAGCACTGGGCGCCAGGCGCCGGGGCTGGACTTGCTCCTCTTTCCTGAGATCACTTCAGCCCGGGGCTCCTGCTCCCTCCGCCCCTCGGTGGGGGGTCTCACTAGCCAGACGGGGGCCGGGACCTCCGCTCTCTGAGAAAGCAGGGCTGGGCGGAAGGAGCCAGCTCAGCCAGTGGGAGTCTGGGCTGGCCTGTTCTCCTGGGGTGAGTTCAGGACCCTTTCCCAGTGGCCACTGCACCCAACCCCCCATCCCGCCCCCCCCCCCCCCGCCCGGAGGACGAGGGCCACACCTGTGAACCCATTGCAGGGAGCAGCCATGAAGGCAGGAAGCCCGCCGGATGGCCGCCTGCTGGGGACCCCTCCCTCCCTCCCTCCCAGGGCTGCCAGGCCTGGCCGCTCCCACTGCCCCCCAGGTGTACCCACCCATCCGAAGATACCATCTGCCCCCCCCCCGCGGGGCGGGGGGAGAGAGGGCCGGGGCGCTGCGCAGGGCAGGGGAGCGGCTTCCGGAGGGGAGGCGCCCGTGCCGGGTTCCCAGCCCTCGGCCGCCGGAAGCTGGGCCTGTCCAGGAGCAGGCGCGGTGCTGGACCCCAGGGGCAGGGAGGTGGCCAACATGACACCGGCTTTGCCTTCCCCAGAGCTCCCAGCACGGGGGAGGGGGCGGGGGGGAGGGGGGCCCTGCCTCACCACCGTGATCCAATTCAATGAGAAGGTGCACGTGGAAATTCTTGTGGAGCACAAGCCTTTTAATGGCCCTGTACATGTCCCGTGCCTGCCCCGTGAATCTACAATTATACCAAAGGAAAGGAAGTCACCAAATACATAAATCTCTTTAGTTTGTCCCTTTCTTTCCAGTGACAAGCTGTCATTTTTAATTAGCGAGAGTGAGACTGTAACTTACAAAGGCCCTTGTGGCCAGTCCTCTTCGTGTGCACAGGAAGTGTCAACACGCTTTTCAGGAGTAGTGGGAGGAGGAGGAGGGGTGACGGTGGTGGTGATGGTGGTGGTGGTGATGATGGTGGTGGTGATGATGGTGATGGTGGTGATGACGGTGGTGGTGGTGGTGGTGGTGGTGATGATGGTGGTGGTGGTGATGGTGATGGTGGTGATGACGGTGGTGGTGGTGGTGATGGTGGTGATGGTGGTGGTGATGGTGGTGGTGGTGGTGATGGTGGTGATGGTGTGGTGGTGGTGATGGTGGTAGTGGTGGTGATGATGATGATGGTGGTGGTGATGATGGTGGTGGTGATGGTGGTGATGGTGGTGGTGGTGATGGTGGTGATGGTGGTGGTGATGGTGGTGATGACGGTGGTGGTGGGTGACGGTGATGGTGGTGATGATGGTGGTGATGGTGGTGATGACGGTGGTGGTGGTGACAGTGATGGTGGTGATGATGGTGGTGATGATGGTGATGATGGTGGTAATGGTGGTGGTGATGATGGTGGTGGTGATGGTGGTGATGGTGGTGATGGTGGTGGTGGTGGTGGTGATGGTGGTGATGGTGGTGGTGATGACGACGGTGGTGGTGATGGTGATGATGATGATGGTGGTAATGGTGGTGGTGATGATGGTGGTGGTGATGGTGGTGATGGTGGTGATGGTGGTGGTGGTGGTGGTGATGGTGGTGATGGTGGTGGTGATGACGACGGTGGTGGTGATGGTGATGATGATGATGGTGGTGATGGTGGTGGTGATGATGATGGTGGTGATGGTGATGGTGGTGGTGATAGTGGTGATGACGGTGGTGGTGGTGACGGTGATGGTGGTGATGATGGTGGTGATGGTGGTGGTGGTGATGGTGGTGATGGTGGTGGTGATGGTGGTGATGACGGTGGTGGTGGTGACGGTGATGGTGGTGATGATGGTGGTGATGATGGTGGTGATGATGGTGGTGATGGTGATGATGATGGTGGTGATGACGGTAGTGATGATGATGGTGGTGGTGATGATGAGGATGGTGGTGGTGATGACGGTGGTGATGGGGAGGGGATGATGGTGGTGATTACGGCAGTGCCCATGTTGGTGGTGATGAAGGACAGAATGGTGATGACGGCGATGGTGGTGGTGGTCGTGAGAATAGCACCCGTGACTCAAAGCCCACATGGACACGGCTTGGTGTGACTCAGTGGCACAGCCCTTGCTTAGCACTCACCCTGGGTTCCGCCCTGAGTGTGCATACATCTGCACGTCTATGTACCCAGGGACACACCCCGAGCCTTTGACAGCCATGGCCTGCTGTTTCAGTGGCGGGTCTGTTCCAAGCGGCTGCAGGACGCCCGGCTTTCTGTCTGGAACCCCCCCGCCCCGCTTGCTATGTCCTAGCACACTTGTAGACATCACCAGTTTCTTGAGCAAGCAGCTCCTCCCACGGGGATTCCACGGGGGCGAGACGCCGCATGGTAAAGGATGAAGGTGACCGGCCCCCTGCGGAGGTGCCAGGAGCCCCTCTGCCCCCTGGGAATGGCACACACATGCCAACCGAGGACAGGAAGCGGCCCCTCCCCCGCTGCTACCTGAGCGCCGCCACTGGCTGCAGTGCTGCCATCCCCACTGGCTGCAGGACTGTCCGAGGAGCTTCCAGAAATCCACCCAGCGGGCCCCCCACGGGCCAGCGGGGCCCAGACGAACAGCCAAGGCAGGAAAGGCCGTCGGCGGTCCCCTGAGCCCTCCCGGCGTGCCCACCACACGGCCTTCCTCGACGCGTGTCCTCTGCCCCCAGCGTCCCCCCCCGTGCCGCATCCCTGTCCCACGACCCCCGTGGATGCGGAACCCCGCATCCGGGCACCGGGGACAGCCTTGGGCAGGGCCTGCTCTGAATTACGCATCCCCCCACCCCACCCCGTGCTCCCAAGATGGAGCCCACAGAGTCAAGTCCAAGTCCAAAAATGTGGGAAAGTTTATTTATTTCTGCAAAGCATTCCTGATTTGTAATGTGCTTTCTAAAAATGTTCTCGCTGACCAAGCCCCTGCTATATTTAGCCACAGCATTTAAAAGAAATGCTCTTTACGCTTTATAAGGCGGCCTCGGGACGCGAGAGCTTCGGGGAAACGGCCCCTCCACCGCTCTCGCTTCCCAGGAGGCCCGGGGGCTCTCCTCCACTCCACGCGCGGCCGCCCGCCCGCCCCGGGCCGGCTCCACGGGGCCCCGCGCTGCCCGGCACAGTGAGGACACGCTTCCCTCCCGCTGCCACGCCATCGCTGGCCACGGCCTCCCCGGAGCCCCCCGCCGCCATCCCTGCGGTGCACGGCAGGTGCTTCTCTGTTCCAGCGATGATCCGGCCATTTGTGAGGCGAAACGCCCGCGCAGAGGAGGGGAATGAGTGCCGGGCTGGCCGGGGCGGAGCCACCGCGGACGTCAGCCCTGGAGCTGGACGGCCTGTGAGGCTGCGCCCCGCGGAGAGGCTGCCCACCCCACGGAGACTCCCGCCCACCCGCAGCAGTCTGTCCCACGCGGAGGGTGGGCCAGGAACATCGCCCAGCGCGGCCAGCGAGGGCCGGGGTCCACGCCCTGCAGGGCTCTGCTAATCTGCGTCTGTGACCCGAGGCAGGAGCCTCGCTTACCACTCCTAGTTTAGAGATTCAAAGCGAGGCAGGTGCCGGCGACAAACCCCCGCGCGCCACTCAGGACAGCTCCCGGAGGCCGCGACAGACACGGCTGCTCTGGACAAGGGACGGCAGCCAAGGGACCCGAGAGGGAGGCGGCTTTGCCAGGGTCAGCGCAGGTCAAGGCCGAGCTGGACTGGTGAAGGCATCCTCTCCACGCCTGCCGGAGGCGGGGGGGGGGGGCCGAGGGGTTCCTGCACCTGGGCCACCCCCACCTCCTGCCCTTTGACCATCCCTGAGGGCTCCCACTTCCTGCCCCACCCCGATTCTCAGGCCTGACAGAAGAGGCTGAGGCCAAATCTCTGCTCCTCCCCAGGGCATGAATAAACAAAGCGACCCCCCCCCCCGCTGCGGTGGGCAGAGGGTCCCCCCAGCCCCCCAGTCCCGCAGCCCCCCAGCCCCGCAGCCCCCCAGCCCCGCAGCCCCGCAGCCCCGGGCTCCGACTCCAAGCCCACGTCACCTGTCTCTGACCAGCCGGCGGGAATTCGCACGCCGTCCTGAGCGTCCAGCCCCTGGCCACCCCACCCCAGCCCCAGTCCATCCCAGACCCCACTGCTCCCATGACTGCGGCCGGTGGCTCCACGCCCAGCCCTCGTGGCCACCGGACGTGGCTGATAACTGAACCCACCCGGCATCCGCCCCGACTCGGGAGGTCACGCGTGGCCTCCCTTCCAGACAGGCACCATTTGATCCGAACAAAACTAAACAGATCTGTCCATGTGCTTGAACCCCTCAGGTACGGTACAGTGGGGAGCCAGCAGGCCCTTAGCTTCTACAGCCGCCGGCAACGCTTCAAAGCCGGACAAGAGGCGAGGACTGGGAGGGGTGGGTGGGTGGGTGGGTGGTCAGCGCAGCAGAGGTGAAGCCTTCCAAGTTGATGTGCCTGAAGATTCCTCCATCCCCGGCCCAAGCTACATAGAAAAGACAGTAGCAAACTCCAGAGCGAAGCCACACCTTTCAAATAGCACCAAAGGACTGGGCCCTTGGCCCAAGTCCCACACGTGTGCAAGGAGGGTGACTGTCTGAGAATTCATGTGCACAGAACTAATAGACACGTGCACAGCCACACGCAGGCACATGTGTGCACACCTGCTTGCAGATGCGTGGGCCTGCTCGCCGTTCCTCAGCACCTGCCGTTGCTGTGTGGTCTGTGGGGGAGGGGACCCCAGAAAACCGACGGGGCCCTGGGTCCCCGGAGGCGCTGAGAGGTGCCGCTGCCGGCGGCTGAAGGCCACGCGCGCCCCTGGCTCACGGTAGGGGGACGTGGTCTGAGCGGGGTGGAAACCCCCTCTGGGTCTCCCTGACGCCCCATTCGGAGCCTGTGACAATCAGGGACGCTCAGCCCGGCGCGCCATCGCCAGGCCCACGTCTGTCTGTCTGTCCGTCCGTCCGTCTGTGTGCTCCGTGTGGAGGCAGAGGGTGTCTGTCACCCTGTCCTCGGCTCTCCATGTCGCCAAACCTGGAGACGGTCTCTCACCAAGCACACACCTACTCCCCACTTTCTCTAGGCCCATAAACACTTTTATAGTGCTTTTTTTGGAAAATTTATTATTACTGTAAAATGCCATCTTCTCAAAAACAGCAATTTTTGTAAAGTTTTTGATTCTTCAGGAAAAAAAAGTTGTCACAAATTAACTAAAGCACATAGGACAGCATATTGAAGACAAAAAAAGGGGGGATTAAAAACATCCGATATGGCAGGACTTGTCATCGTCTCCCCAAATCCAGAGGTGCCGGCAGGGTCCCCTCTGCAGCACCCCTCACCGCCTCGGAAGCCGGAGCTGCTGGCGGCTCCCCAGGCCGGGCCTGCTGTCCTCCTTCCCAGTACACTGTTTGTTTACCCCTCAGTAATCCGCTGAACCCGGCACTGAGAGGTTAATGAAAAAACAACTTGTATTCCGGAGGCTGGGAGTTTGGGATAACACAAGACCCCTTGACAGCCCTTCTGCTGCGTCTTAAGTTCGCCTCCGCGAGCCCCGGCCTCACCTGGTGCGGGGGGGGGGGGGGGCAGGCGGGGAGCAGTCCCCCCACCCTCCACAGCTCTCCAGGCCTCTCATCACCCGGGCAGAACCCCCTCCCCGAGCCCACTGAGGGTCCTGAGCGCCCGGCTCCGTGTGGCTGTCACAGCCAGTGCGCTGCGTCTGCGGTTGTGGGGTGACCAGGCCGGCCAGCGCCCCTCCCGCACACCGCCCCTCAGTTCACGGCCATCTTGTGCAAGTCTGAGGGGGCGTTTTTCAAGTTCTTCTGAAGCCCCTCCTCAGCCTGCCCACAAGAAGTCATGACCTTGGGTGCCTTTCCTACACCACCAGATAACAGAAAAGTTCCCTGGGGGTCCAGACGATCAAGATTCAGAGCCCGAGACCCCACCTTCCGTCCGGAGAGCCCGCTTCCAGGCCGGGAGCTGGACCGCGCGGTTCCCTCAGCCTCAGCGTCCTCTCCTTCCTTCCTTGCTGCCGCACACCAGACTTCCAGACACTGTGTGTGCATGGGCACGTGTGTGTGCACACTGGTCCAGGGGCTTTGAACTCAAGGCCTGGATGTTTGCTGTCCTCGGGCATCTGTTGTTTGGTTGGTTCTTGCTCACGGCGAGTGCTCTACTGCTCGAGCCACAGATCCGTTTCTGGCATTCTGCTGGTTACGTGGAAATGAGTCTCACGAACCTGCCCGCCCAGGCTGGCTTCAAACCACGATCCTCAGATCTCAGCCTCCAGAGCAGCTAGGATGAGGGGCGCCAGCCCCGGCGCCCGACTCCAGGCACCTCTCTAAGGGGTTTATTCCGGGTCCGCCTCGGGCTTGCCTGGTGGAGCTGGGCGGGGGCTGGGGATGTCTGAGGGAGCCCCGCCGGCCTCCATCTTTCCCCACCTGGCCAGGCACCCACCACCAATGCCGGCCAGGGACCCTGCTTTTCCCGGCGTCACCCCAGGTCTCCACCTGCCAACTTCTCCTATTAGATGTCACCCTCCACCACACGGTTCAGGAGCATGCAGTAAAAACCAAGGCTAGACCTCAGAAGGCGAGACACCATGTAAGCACGCTCCCCCCATGCACACCTTCCTTCCACCTCGGAAATCTTGGGATCCCCTCAAGGAGAAAGGGGTCGGACTCCACGGCTTCTGGTGAAAGCGCTGCCATAAAATGACAAAGTGCTGTGTGACGGAGGTACCCCCTGCTAGAAGCGGCTAAGCGGCACAGCACAAGAGTAAGTGTTACGGCAGAGAACAGAGTAAGGGTCTCATGCTGTCTCCAGGGAAATCCAGAGGGAATCTCCCCATATAAAATAAAAGTGTTGCAGCTCTCCAGCGTTCTTCAAGCTTCCGCCTTAACCAGGCCCTACCTATCCTGGAGAATGACAGGTGTCACTGCTACCCCCTCCCCCCACCGACCCGGCTTCCGGGACAGACCCGCTGTGACCACCCACTCTCCAGGCCCACAGTCAAGGCCTGACCCACACACGCAGCTGTCCACAGAGCCCAAGTCGTCAGACCATAGGTCCAGGTGGAAATGGTGTCCGCGCGTCCTGTCTGCAGGGTCGTGGTGTGCCTGAGGCCGCGGTGGCCACTCCGGGTCCCGGTCGGTGGGTGGGCGGGTGGGAAGAGGCCGGCCAACGCGCCCACCTGAGCTTGGTGACGCTGCCCCCAGCTCACAGCTCAGCCCAGGCAAAGGTGGCTTTAGAGCCAGGGCGTCCTCGGCCTTGGCCGGCAGCGGTGGGGACTCCGCGGGCAGGACGGAGCCCAGCGGCCGCTGGCTCGGGCTTCACTGGAAATGCAGCAGGGCGCTGGGGATTTGCAGCGGGAAGTAGGAGAGGAACGGGATCCCCAGCTGGTAGAAGCCGCCCTGCACGTGCGGGTCGAGCATCAGGGAGGCGTTGAAGGGCGGCGGGAGGCCGGCGCCGGCGGCCAGGAGCGAGGCGGCACCCGGCGCGCCCGCCGATGCGGGCTTGGCGCCCTCCGGGCCGTCCACGCGTCCCGCCGGCTTCGGGCGCTGCCTCCCGGACAGGATGCTGTCGATGCTGAAGCTCGTGGACTTGTCGCAGCCCTTGGGGGCGCTGCGGGAGTCGGGGCGCGGAGGGGGACGTCGGGCCAGCGGCCGGACGCGCGGGCGGGTGGATCTCCCCGGCCGCCGCACCGGGCCCGGCGTCGCCCGCACCCTCCGCCCCAGGCTCGGGGCCCGGCCAGCGGAGGGGCGTCGGGCGGGCGGGGCCTCCCGGGAGGGGCCGGGGGCGCGCCGCCGCCGCCGCGCAGTCGTGCCTGGGGGCGGCGGGGCCCGGGAGCCCCGCGGTGCCGCCCGCCGCCGCCCGCGGCGCCCCCTCCTCCTCCTCCTCCGCACCCGGCGCGCGCTCGGGCGGCTCGGCGCGGAGCCGCTTGGCCTCCGGGGCCCCGGGGCCCGGCCGGGGCTTCCTCTTCCGGCGCCGGTAGTTGCCGTTCTCGAACATGTCGGCGCAGCGCGGGTCGAGCGTCCAGTAGCTGCCCTTGCCCGGCCGGCCCTTCTCGCGCGGCACCTTGACGAAGCACTCGTTGAGCGAGAGGTTGTGGCGGATGCTGTTCTGCCAGCCCTGCCGGTTGTCGTGGTAGAAGGGGAAGCGGTCCATGATGAACTGGTAGATGCCGTTCAGCGTGACCCGCTGCCCGGGCGCGTCCTGGATCGCCATGGCGATGAGCGCGATGTAGCTGTAGGGCGGCTTCTGCGGGGGCTCCGCCCGGCCCGGGGCCGCCGCGGGCGCGAAGGCCAGGGGCAGCCCGGCCCGCTCGGGGCCGTACAGGTAGAGCAGGGGCGACGACGCGGCCAGCGCCGGCAGCCGGGCGCCCAAGAGGTGGCTCATGGCGAGCGAGAGCCCGCGCCCCGCGCCCCGCCGCGCCGCGCAGCCCTCCGGGCCGCTCAGGGGCTGCGCCCCGCGCCGCCGCGGCCCGCCCGGGGAGCCCGCCGCGCGCCCGCGCTCCGCTCCGCCGCTCTCCGGGGCCGCCGCGCGCTCTGCCCCTGCCTCATGGCTCTCGAAATGTTAAATAATTGTTGTAAGTTTGCTATTATATGTTGACTTAGCGCTGGAAAATAAATTGTCTATGATAAACAGTCGTTGCGCTCTCGGCCCACCCACATTAATTAAAATTTCATTGCTGAAAAACTCGTAGCGTTTCCCTCCACGTGTCTCGAGGATACCGACCAATGGGTGCCGGGGGCTATTCCTTCATTTGTTTATAGACTTAGTCTGTTGATAAGTCCGCCCACCCAAGTTGAATCAAGCTGTGTTTATTTGGAAAAATTTCCGGGCACCCAATATATAAACGCACTGATCTGATGTTTGAAATATCACGTCCACCCCTCCACGCTGGGAGCCGCCGTCGGCGGAGCAGGAAGTGGACGGGTGGCTCGCTCGCTCGGGGTCTGCCCGGCCGGGAGGGGGGCACGGAGGTGGGGGCGGGGAGGGCGGGATCCCCAGACCCCGCAGCCGCCGCCCACAAAAGGTCTTTTCTTTCTCTGGGGCCCGAAAGGAGATGTGGAGAGAGTGGTGTCCCGTAAAATCCTGGGGGTGGGGGTGGGGGTCCTGGTGAGAAAGGGACCCGCCTCCCGGGAGACACCCAAGTCACGGGAGGCCGGTGGGCCCCCGCTCCTTGGGCCGGGTCGCCTGGGGACCCGGGGGCCCCGGGCTCCCGGGAGCCGGCCTCGGGGGAGGGAAGGCACCTGGCCTTGGACTCCGCGGAGGGTTTGACGACGACCCCCTTTGGAGAGTCGGGGGCGCACCGCGGGCTTCGGGAAGCGGCTGGGTCGCCCGCAGCCATGGCCATAAAAGGGGAAGCGGCTGCTGGCGGGGGTGGGGGGGGGATTTGTGCACGCCGGTCTCTTGCTTTATATTCTGTGCTTTCCTGTTTACAGCAGGGAGGGGGCCGTAACAACCTCACAAGTGCGCGCAGCTGGCCGTGCTTACACGAAGGCCCGTGGGAAGGCTGCGTGCCCGCCCGCCCGCCCAGCAGCGCACGGGACGCCGCGCCACGTCGCGCCCGGAGTTGGGCATCTGGAGGGATGCGGGTTCCCGGGGCGCTCGGGGGTGGGCGCGCGGCGTGGCCCGTCCCCGGTGGTGGCCTCTGCAGCGTCTTGTAAAGGAAACGCGGAAAGTGGCTTGGGCGTTTGGTGGAGTGAGTTCAGGGAGGACGCCCAGAGAAGGGCGGGCGAGGGCTGCGGGGGGCGCACACGTGAGTGGCAGGTGGAGACATTCAATGCGGGGGGGGGGGGGGGGGTGTCCTGCTGCTGCTGCCCCGAGAGACGGTCTGGGGGCCGAGTGGGGGCCTAGTTGTCAGCGCCCAGGGAGCCTCTGGACGCGGGAAGGGCGGGGCCGCGTCCCAGTCGGGAATAGGGGCTATCCCCTTCCCCCCACCCCCCACTCCCCCACCCCGCTCCGCTCCGCCGAGACCCGGAGGAGCAGCGGGGGGCGCGGGGCGCGGGGTAGACCTGCGGAGCGCCTGAGTTCCAAATGCCAAAAAAGGAAGTCGGTCACCACGGGGAGGACAAACCGGTTCGGGCGCTGCGGGCCCCGGCGCGGAGCCGGGACGCCCCCGGGGCTGTGGGCGGGCCGCCGGTCCTGGGGGCGGGGCGTCGGTCTGCTCCGCCCAGGGGGCGCGGCGTCCGGCTCCCTCCCTCCGGGTCCCCGGCGGGTCCCCGCCGCTCCCCGCCCGGGCGCCCGCACCTGGGCCCCGCCCGTCCTGGCCCGCGCGCGGCCTCCCCGCCCCCAGCCCCGAGCCCCCCCGCCGCCCGGCGCGGCCTTCCCGGCGCCCGCTTGCTAAAGGACAACCGGGGGTCCACCGCGGGCCTCTGCGCCCGGGCGAACCCAGCGAGCCGCCCCCCGAGGCCGGGGCTCCCCTCCGCGGGCCCAAAACACCTCGGGCCCGGCCGGCGAGGGGGGCGGAGGCTCGCCGGGCTGGTGGGCGGGCGCCCGCGGCGGGGGGCGGGGGGCGCGTGGAGGCCCCGCCGGCCCGGGGCGGGAGGGGGTCGCCCGCGTTTCCGGGGAGTGCGCGGCCCCGAGGCCCAAAGCCGAGGCGCCCCCGTGCGGAAGCCGCGCAGCCCAGGCCGCGGGGCCGGCGGGACGCGGGGACGCGGAGGGGGGCCCGGGCGGGGCCGGACCCCGGGGTCCCCACCGGCCCCCCACGCCTTCACAAAGGCGGGCCCTCGGCCGGGACCTGGTGACGGGCGTTTCCCAGCCGGGGTGGGGGGCGCTGGGATGTCTCCGCCTCTGCCGGAGCAGAAACGGGGGTCCTCGCGGAGGAGGGAGCCGCCCCGTCCCGGAAGCCCCCGCACACCAGGAGGTCGGGGGACGGAGAGGTGACCGGCGTGCTCACCCCACGCGTGGGCGCCCGCCACCGCGTCGAGAAGAGTGGGTGGAAAGAGGGGGGACCCGGCCCGCTCATCTCCCCACCACCCAAGAGCCCGGGGGAGCAGCACGGACGGAGCTCGCGGGGCGCGTGCGCGCGCGGGGGTCCCCGCTTTCCCCCTCACCCGCAGCTCTCGGTGGACCTTGGTAGTCGCCCCCCCCCCCCCCGGGCCAACCAGGAAACGGGGGCTCAGGAGTTAACTGACTCGGGATTCCCACGAAGAAGAGCCGGGGTCGCGCGCCCTCCCCTCCCCAGAGCCCACTTCACAGAGGGCGGCACTGAGGCTCAGACTCCGAAGGCGCGGGGAGGGGGGGCCGGGACCCGCGGGGCGCTCGGTCCTCTGACGGTGGCCTGCTGGGGTCTGGTGTGCGCAAGTGCGCCAGGGAAGGGAGAGGAAAGGGAAGGGAAGAGCGTCCACGGAGTAGACCAGAGGACCTCTAAGGAGCTGGGCTGGGCAACATCCCCAGAGCCCCCACAAACCCCGAGGACCCCTTGTCCCCCTCCCCTCTGAGAAGACTTCGGAAGGCTCCCAGAGCTGGGGCCCCCGGGGGTCTTCCGCTGTTTCTCCTGGGGTGGGGGGGGGGCCCTGACAGCTGGGCCTGGCAGCAGAGGCCATGGAGGACGCGCTTATTTATAGCTCACCTGGCTCCCCGAAAGGAGAGGCAGTTAGGGCACGCCCTCTGGTCCACGGGGTACATCTAGACCCAAGAGCCTTGCTGCTGCTTCTCCGGGGAACCCTGAGAACTGGCCGGGGTCCTTCCATGCGGGCGGGCGCTGTGCTGGTGGGACCCCATCCATCTGCCCGTGACCCTCTCACACGATCCTCTCTCTCTCTCCCTCTCTCCCTCTCTCCTCCTCTCCTCTCTCCCACTCCCTTATTCTCTTCCCCTCTCTCTCTCTCCCTCTCTCTCCCTCTCCCTCTCCCCTCTCTCTCTCCCTCTCTCTCTCTCCCTCTCCTCTCTCTCTCCTCTCTCTCTCCCTCTCTCTCTCCCCTCTCCCTCTCTCTCTCCCTCTCTCTCTCCCTCTCTCTCTCCCTCTCCCTCTCTCTCCCTCTCCCTCTCTCTCTCCCTCTCCTCTCTCTCTCTTTCTCCCTCTCTCCCTCTCCTCTCTCTCTCCCTCTCTCTCTCCCTCTCCTCTCTCTCTCCCTCTCTCCCTCTCCTCTCTCTCTCCCTCCTCTCCCTCTCCTCTCTCTCTCCCTCTCTCTCTCCCTCCCTCCCTCTCCCTCCCTCTCCCTCTCCTCTCTCTCTCCCTCTCCTCTCTCTCTCCCTCTCCTCTCTCCCTCTCTCTCTCCTCTCTCTCTCCCTCTCTCTCTCTCCCTCTCCTCTCTCTCTCCCTCTCCTCTCTCTCTCTCCCTCTCCCTCTCCCTCTCCTCTCTCCCTCTCCCTCTCTCTCTCCCACTCCCCCCCCTCTCTCTCTCCTGGCCCTGAAAGCTTAAAGTACCGGGGAGACGTCCCACGGCCCCCCACAGGTCCCTTTCTGACCTCTCCAGCTGGCACTAGGGACTCGGTTTCAGAGACTTGGCTGGGGAGGATGCCTGGGTCACAGGCTACAGCCGTGCGGGTCCGAGGGGCCTCTCCAGCCACAGACACCCCGAGCCTCGCAGGGAGGGTCCTGCAGGCCGAGCTCGCGGGCGGGAGTCTGAGAAGCCTGCCCCGTCTCTGAAAGGCCTCTGGAACGCCAGCCACCGGCGCGCACGCGCTCCCGGCCCCAAGGTGGAGCTGCTCTAGCCTGACGGCACCTGGGGAGGCACACTCAAGAACCAGGCCCTGCGTCCTCTCCGGTAGAGCGGGAAATGTTGGCAGGATTTAAAGGTGGGTGGCGTCTCCCCAGGCCCGGGGGCGGGCCCTGGCGGGGGACGGTGGCTGCCACCCTTCCACAAGCCCCCTTCTTACATGCCTATGTCAAAAAAAGCAAACATGTCAAACGCCTTGACTGGGCTGAGGCCACGAGAGAACGAGGCGGGCAGGGAACGCTTCTCAAAGTTTGGGAAAGCATTTCAAAAATGTGGTGCAGGACAGCCTTCGGGGAGGAGGGCTGGGCCTGTGTGGCTCTGACCCCGTCCGCGCCCCCCCCCCCCCCGCCCGCTGAAACACAGCCACCGGACCTCGGAGCCACCCCTGCCCCCGGAGGGGCTGCCCAAGGCCCCAGCCTCCGCCTCCCCAACTTCGGACTGGCAGAGGCAGAGAGAAGAGCCCAGCTGCAGATACCGGCAGGGCTCCCATCCCCGGGAGCCGAGTGCAGGAGGCCCAGGCACTAAAGAACACCTTTTCAGCCCAGCACTGGTAGCTCACAACTGTAATCCCAGCTCTGTAGGAGGCTAAGATCTGAGGATCACAGTTGAAAGCCAGCCTGGGCAGGAAAACCCGTGAGGCTGAGCTCCAATTAACCAGCAAAAGGCCCCGGTGGGGAGCTGTAGCTCCAGTGCAGAGCGCTAGTCTCAAGCAAAGAAAAAGCTCAGCGCCCAGGTCCCGAGTTCAAGCCCCAGAACAGACACCACCCCACCCCACCCAGTTACAGGGGTAACAAGGAAGTTGCCAGCCAGCCCTGCCCTGCCCCCCCCTCCCACAAGCGAGCGAGCGTGGCCTTTGGATGAGGAGTGGGGGGGAGAGAACACTGGCCAGCTGACTCCTCTTCAGGAGTGAGCTGAGTTCTTCCTGCTTTCTGGTGCCACCGTCTGCCCTCCCGGTGCTGGTGGGGTCTCCGCAGTGGTGGTGGAGGGGGAGCGCGAGGACCCTGCGGGACTCCACCTGTGTGACATTTGACGTTTTTTGAGTAGGGGAGGGAGTGCTGGAGCCCCCTTCAGAGGTGTAAGGGCATCCCCCCCTCCCCCCACTACATGGGTTTTTTTTTTTTAATGGCCAGAGAAGGGAAGAGGGGTGTTTAAGCTAAAACGTGCTCTTCAAATTCTTACTGCAACATTTGGGTGGTTTTCAGGACACAAGTCACTGCAGTGCAGGGTTTGCATCTGCGGGGACAGGTCTCGGAGCAGAGGGGGGAAGGCCACCTGGAAGATGGAGACAGCTCTGGGAGGCTGGGACAGCGGGACACTGGCGGGCCCTCCGCCTGAAAACCCCGGTGTGGGCTGTCGCTTGAGCCAAACAAAAGGCTGCCCCGGCAGGGCGAATCCAGCCACCGCCCCTCCAGGCTGCGAAGGCGGCTTCTCCCTTTCCAGCCAACGCGGGCTCTGAGGCGGGGAGCCCGTGGCGCACACCTAGAATCCAAGACACTGAGGTCTGAGGGTTGCAGTTCAGAGCCGGCGGAGGCAGGAAAGTCCCCAAGACGCTTCCATTCACCAGCAGAAATCCTGGAGCACCAAAAGATGAGGGGCCGCGCCCAGAGGCTGAGCTCAAGCTCCGGTTCTGGCACCAAAGGAAAGCAAAGGTCGGATTCCTAATCATGGTGCGCCCAGCAAGGGCGCCGGGGCTGGGCAGGGCCGCTGCACACCCGTCCCTGCCCCTCACGCCCGCTCGCTTTCATTTTATTTCAGGCATCCTTGCCTTCTCTCCCGCGTGTCTCCTCCGTGAGTCAGGAAGCCCGTGGAGATCGTCCGTACCTGGCTTTGTACAAACCATGTTAATGCGGCCCCAGAGTCACAGTGGTGCTTGGTCCGGAGGCCCTGGGCACACACTCGGTCCCCTCCCTCCCTGGCCGCCTTTCTCCTTTTCCTGGAGTGCCACCGGCTTGCCCACGGCGGGGTATGTGAGTACACGGCACGGGCAGAGGTCTCCGCACACCGCGAGCCCAAGGCCGACCCCACCCGGCCGGCGCCGCGGGCAGTGCCTTGGCTCTGCTCTCAGCACGTAGCCCAGGGGGAGACCCGCGCGTCACCAGGCCCCAAGCGGGCGCTGGGCGCACGGCCGCGCTGAGCTGAGCTCGGAAGGCAACACGCGGGGCACCCGGGACGAGCTGAAACTCACCGGGCACCCCACCCGTCCCGGTCTCCTCGGTTTAAGATGGAAGAGGCTTTTTGAGGGGAGAGCCCCACGCACCTGGCACATTCTTGGGGTCAGGCTGTCCACTCCGCTGCTCCCCAGGGCCTAGTTAAGGCCCCCTTCTACACCCCGAGTTGCCAGCATTTGCAGGGGACACGGAAGGACACCCTGTTGAGGCGTGTGCAGAATCGGGGAGAGCCTTCCTTAGCTGCTACAGCGAAGATTTCCTCAGAGCCACAAGGCCCAGCAGAGGACCTACAGGCCAGTTGCCTGTCCACCCTCCTCTCTCAGGCAGTGAGGGTCCCAGGTCTTGGGGGCTGGAGTTTTCTGGGGGGGACTTTTTGAAGCATCCGGACAAGGAGAAAACCAGTTCTCCTGGGACAAATTGGCTTGAAGTGAGGCTCAGCAAAATGAAAGCCGCGGTCTGGGGCAGCTGGGAGCTCTTCCACCCACCCTCACGCTCAGAGGGGGGGCCCCTTCCCAAGGGGTGTCCCCCAGCTCACCTCAACCCAAAGTCCCCAGCCCTGCCTCACAAACCCTCCGGTTCCCGCGAGTTCTGGGAAGGAGCACAACACATACTGGAAGTTTCAGCCAGCAGCCATCTAGCTCCAGGACCACAGAAGCTGATTTGCACACTTCACTTCACTTCCCCTGAGTCTGTTTCAAAATAGCACAGAGACGAAAGGCCGGGTAACCATCTCCCGGGCACCCAGGCCCCTTTCCCTCCTCGGTACGAAGCACCGCCACCCGAGGCCAGGCCAGGCCAGTCACCACCCCGCCTGCCTCCGTCCCCGCCTAAGCCATTTGGTTCTGCAAACGCACAGCTGGCCTGCTGTGGGAGAAGCCGGCAGTGCCCAGGGCCCCCGAACGTACCCGGCTGCATTTCACAAGGCCGTATCGCCCTCAAAATTGTTAAAAAAAAAAATCAAAATTGGAGAGAAAGACAATCTCCTGGTTACTTAACAAACAAACTGGAAAGCTGGCAGAGTTAGAACGCTTCTGGCGTCCTCCACTATCAACTGCTTTGGAAGGGCAATGGGGCTTCACGTACTTTCGCTGTCCAAGGAAATAGGTTCACAAATCAAGTCGCCAGGCAAATCTTTGGAAATCCACTTTTCCTGTGGCTGTGGAGGCGGCCAGCAGACCCTGGAGGATCCCTACGCCTCCTTTTGCCCCCCCCCCCTTGCCTCCTTTGGCCTCCCTGGCCTACCTCGCTCGAATGCTTGGGAAACCTCTAAGACCTACTAGGAAATCCAGAGAAGGTAGGACTCACTGGAGCTTGGCTTGCAGATTGGCGAGTGGGTTCCGTTTCCTTTTCCCCTTCTCCTCGGCCTAGGCCGAGGGCTGGGACCACTGCCATGCTTTTCTGTACTTAGCAGCGAACCCATCCCAGCCAGTGGTCGGCTCAGGATCCCTCCGAAGTTTCCGTCCACCCCGTCCACGGGGGCCGTTTCTCAGATTGCACTTGAGAAAAGAAAAACACCCATCTGGGGTGAGAGGTTATGGAGAGCGGCTCCATCAGCCCGTCCTAGATGTCTGCGCAACCAGCCACCTGTGTCACCAAAGCCATCGCAACAGGGGGCTTTGCCGCCCCCAGGGATTTATGTGTTTTTTTTTTTTTTAATTCGAGAACACACACACTGTTCAAACTTTGGGCAGAAAACCAGCATGGATTTATTTTAAGGTAAATACAACAAGGAAGACCACAAAGGACAAACACAAACGGAGTTAAAAATTTTAAGTTTCTTTTTAAAGGCGTACTCAGGGTGGCGTCTACTATACAAAACCGACATGCTTCCTAAATAAAAAGTATCAGATACTTGGCTTCCTTCTCCACCAACAGCAACAAAAAAATAAATTATTTTTCTTGTTTTGCAAAAGACCTCCAACTGGGAGAAGCAGCACGTAGCTCTCCGGGTGCCTCCTGGGGAGGGACAGCCCCATGGAGGTGTCTTAGATTTAATTTGGCGGAAATGGCCGGGCAGGATGAAACATTATCCAGTGAACTCAACTTTAAATATTATATTAATGGCTCTGAACAACAACAACAACACAACAGCCTGGTTACAGATCCACACTTTCTTTTTTTTTTTCTTTTCTTTTTTTCTACAGCACGGTTAGAGAACTGTTAAGATCGCTCGCCGCGCGTGGGTCGCGGGTGAGGTCTGCAGTGGGCCGGCCTGGGCCGCCGCGGGAGCCCGTGTCCGTCCACGGCGGCATCTTGGAGCCCCGGGTGGAGGCGGGCGCGGCCCCCGGGAGGGGAGGGGGCGTCCTGGGCGCCCCCGAGGCGGGGCGGCGGGGCGGTTACCTGCGCGCGCGGGCGCTCCGCGGCCGGCCGGGCCTCCCTGGGCGTCCGTCGGTCCGGGGCGCAGCCGTCCGGGCCGCTCAGTACTTGGTGCAGTCGTAGGAGTAGGAGGCCGCGTGGCGGGTAGAGGGGCGGCGTGGCCCGGTAGGGCAGCTGGCAGCTGGCGCCGCCCCCCGGCGACTCCCCGAGGCCCGAGCTCTCCATGCCCAGCCGGTGGTGGGAGCTGAACATCTCCCGGACGCCGGGGAAAGTCTGCTGCGGGGCCGCGAACGTGTGGCCGGGGAGGTGGCTCAGGTCCCCGCCGCCGTGGTTCAGGTACCAGGCGGCGGCCGGGCTGGCGGCGGCGGCCCCGGCCTGGGGCGGCGGGGGCGGCGGGGCCGGCGGCGCGGGCGGGTGGCGGTGGCCGTGGGGCGGGTGGCGGTGGTGGCCCGCGGCGGCGAGCGCGGCCTCCTGGCCGGCGGCGGCGGCGAGGTGCAGGGCGGCGGGCGGGGACGCGGGGCCGCCCGCGTGCTCCGACAGGGCCTCGTCCAGCGCGGGGGGCGCGCACACGGGCGCCGAGTACAGGCTCAGGGCGCGCACGCTGCACTGGTAGCCGCCGGCGCCGGGCGCGTCGGGGCCCTGCGCGCACGGAGGCCCGAAGGCGGCGGGCGGCGCGGCGGCGGCGGCGGCGTAGGGCAGCGCCAGCGGCGGCCCGGGCGCGCGGCCGGCCCCGGCGGGGCTCAGCTCGGCGCCCGGCGGCGAGGCGCGCAGCGTCATGATGCTCTCCACGCTGAAGCCCGGCAGCCCGTTGGGCGGCGCGGCGGCCTGGGGCTCGGGCGGCGGGCCGTCGGGGGAGGCGGCGGCGGCGGCGGCGGCGGCGGCCGGGCTGGCCGAGGCGGCGCTGCCCGGGCTGGCGCGGCGCGCGCGCTCGGGGCTGGGCGCCTCCGCCTTGGGGGTGACGGGCGGCAGCGCGGGCGGCAGCGCGGGCGACGCCGCCTCGCTCTTCACCGTGACGGCCGGGGGCTCGGGCTCCCGGGGCGCCGCGTCGGGCGCGGGGCGCGCGGCCGGCTCCTCGCGGCCCCGCGGCGCGTCCTTCTTCTTGAAGCGCCGGCGGCGGCGCAGGAAGCTGCCGTTCTCGAACATGTTGTAGGAGTCGGGGTCGAGCGTCCAGTAGCTGCCCTTGCCCGGCTTCTTGTCGTCGCGCGGCACCTTGACGAAGCACTCGTTGAGCGAGAGGTTGTGGCGGATGCTGTTCTGCCAGCCCTGCTTGTTCTCGCGGTAGAAGGGGAAGCGGTCCATGATGAACTGGTAGATGCCGTTCAGCGTGATCTTCTTCTCGGGCGCGTGCTGGATCGCCATGGTGATGAGCGCGATGTAGCTGTAGGGCGGCTTCACCAGGTCCTTGGGCGCCGCGGGCGGGTGCGGGTAGGGCGCGTACGCGCGCCCGGGGCCCGCGCCGTACGGCTCCGGGGGGTGCCCCGCGTAGACGCCCACGGGCCCGGCCATGCCGCCGTAGCCGCCCGCCGCCCGGTAGTAGCTCTGCTCGCTCAAGTAGGGCACCACGCCCAGGGCGTTGGGGTCGGGCGCGGAGTAGCGCGCCTGCATGCTGCGCGGCGGCGCCCGCGGAGGCCGGGGAGGCCCGAACGGCGAGGGGGCGCGGGAGCCGGCGCGGGGACCCCGGGGCTCCGGGAGGCGTCGGGGCCCGCCGCCCGCCGCCGCCGCCGCCGCCGCCGCCGCCGCCGGGGCTGAGGGCGAGCGCCGGCCTTCAGCGGACGGGGCGGGTCGGCATCCTGGAGGGCGCGCCCCGGGCCACCGCCGCGCCGGCCCCGCCGGCCGCGCGCGCTCCGCCGGGCGCGAGGCGGCCCAGGCCCGAGGCGGGGACCCAGGCTGGCCCCGCGAGCCGCGCCGGGGAGAGCGCGGGGTGGGGGGCGCGCGCCGCGGCCCCGCGAGCGAAGCCCCGGCCACTCGGCAGCCCCGCGGGCAGGGAGCCGGGGGCCGCAGCGGCTGCACCGCCGGCCGAGCCCGGGGAGGCGGAGGCGGAGGCGGAGGAGGAGGAGGAGGAGGAGGAGGAGGAGGAGGAGGCCGAGTCCCGCGTAGGGATTGGGAAAAGTTTCCAGAGTCCTGCGGAAAGCCAGGTTTTACTTTCCTCGGGCCACGCCCCTCCCGGGCCGTGGGGCCAATCCGCGGGCGGCTGTGAGAAGCCGCCACCAATCGGGGCGAGGCGCGGCGGAAGCCGGCGGCCCTAAGACCCAGCCGCGCCGCGGCCCGCCGGCCGGGCAGCCCGGCCTTCCCGGGGAGAGGACTCGTAGTTCTGAGAGCTGCCCCGCCACGACGCGGTGCCGCGCCGCGCTTCGGTGTAGGGGCCCGCGCGTCCGCAGGTGCCTCCGCACGGGAAGGACGCGGGCGCCCGTGCACGGTGGAGCGGACGGAGGCCGCGCGGTGGGGCGCCGCGCTCGGACCTCGCTCCCGTGGCTGAGCGCCGAGCCGGAGAGCTCCATTTCCCGGCCACCGGGGCCAGGTGGAGCCGGGCGAGCGCGCCCGGGCCGCGCCGGGCCTCCTCCGCGGGTCGCCTTCATGGAGTACACAATCAATAAGCACCGGGGACCTCCGGGTTGGGGGGGCCCTTTCTAGGACCCGGGTCCCGCGCGGCTGTGGGGCACGGCGGGGCGCGCGAGGCGGCCGCGTTGGGAGAAGTCGGTCTTGCGAATGCGCCCGGGGTTCGGTCCGTCACCCCGCGTCGCCACGAGCCGTCAGGTGGGACGTGGGGGGAGCGTGTGAGTCGGCCCCGCGCCCCCGTCCCCCCGCGTGGGCCCGTGCAGCCCGCCAAGCCCAGCTTCTCGGCTGCTGTCCCCTCTCCAGGTACAAATTCCCTTTGTCGAGGTGACTCCCGCGCTCCCCGAAGACCACAATAATGCCGCAGCCCCCCACCCCGGGCCCCCGGGCCCCGCCGGGAGAAACCCGAGCCGGCTTTAGCTCGGCGGCCGCGGCTCGCGAGCTGCGCCTGGCGCCCGGGGCTCGGCCGGGCCCAGCGCCCTCGGGGTTCCCCCACCCGACCTTTCACAGTCCGGTCCTTTAGGTGGCCGCTGGGTTTGTGGGGCTTTGATAAGGTGAGCCCGAAGCCCCGGTGCGCCACGCCAGCCCCAGCCGGCTGCTGGATTCCGCCTGGACGCCCTCGACCTGCGAAGCCGGCTCTTTTCCCTCCAGGAATCCCGCGGACAGCTTGTTTATTTGCGGACTGATTATTTACTCCTTCAACACTTCCTATAATTGAACCCCCGCGCCCACTCCGAGGAGCTCCGGGTCGCCCCAGCCAGGCCAAGCCCGGCCGAGCTCCTGCGAGCGGCTCCTCCGGTCCGCTGCGGCTACAACATTTGCATTTCTGGATTATTTTTCTCTCACCAACCCATGGGATTCTCAGCAAAAGGGTGTTGGAGAGCCCGCTGCCACTGCCAGCCGCGAGGAAGCACAGGCGCGGGAGAGACGTCCATTTTCAATCACAGAGCGAAAGGACAATGTTGACGCTCACCGTTCTGCTCTCTTGGTAAACTCGGGATCGAAAAGGGAAGCAGCCGCCCATTCGTATCACCCTCTGTATTCTACTTCTGAAACGCTGTATTTATATTTTTGTTATAGATCATGGAGTATCTTTGAGATCCCATACATATAGTGCAACTAAGTTAAATAAAGCCGCCCAGTGCTCAGCTCCTAGGTAAACGGTTTAAGCCATTCCCCTGCCCTCAGACTCCCCCTAGGACTTTATTATTTTTTAATACCACTAGTGTTTTTGCATTCCTGTTTTGTTTTTTTTAACCGTGACAGAAAAAGCGCCTTTCTCCTCACGCCAATGACAGACACACGGAGCTCTGAAAGCTTTACTGAAATGGAAACGATGGATCAAGAAACACTTCTTGCTCTTTAGGCTTCCTGGAGGAATAGTATTTACTCTGCTTTTACGAGGTGTGTGTGTGTGCGTGTGCGTGTGCGCGCACACACGTGTTATAAATACGCTTATCACCGCGCAGGGCAAAAAGCAAAGCACTCAAAACAGTATGAAAAAGAAACTCCAAAGTGTCCGTTTCTGACACCGTGTGTGCGTGCCAGGGAGCTCCAGGGCGCCCAAAGGGACCTTAGTTCGCTTGCCAAATACATGAACGTCCCCTCCCTCCGAGACCCGAGACCCGGCCAGCCCTTCCCAGAGGGCGAGGAGGCCAGGTCCGCTCCCGCCGCCCGCGGGGAGGCCTCGGGCGGCTCGGCGGGAACCGCACCCCACACCTCCACTTGGCTCCCGGATCTTATGGGGGGGGGTCCTGGACTCGGGCCCCAGGGGACCCTGCGTGTTTCTAGAATAGTAAGCGGTGGAGGAGGCCTGGGGTGTCCCGGGCCCCCCTCCCAACCCCGCCGCCCCTGCCCCGCGCCCCCCCCGCCCCGCGCCCTCCGGGGCCGGGCACCACCCGCTCCATCACCTGGAGGCCGGCGCCACCGTGAGGCCGAGCGGGGAACTGCCCCGAGAAAGCGAAGCCCGAGGAGGGAAAGCCCGGCGGGCGCCGGTGGCAATGGCGGCGCTGACCCCTGGCGGGCGCGCGCGGCATTGCACGGCGGGAAGAAAGCTCCCCCCCCCCCCCGCCCCCCGCCACCTCCCCATCTCCCACCCCGGACACCCCGACTGCACCGCCTGGCTTCCCGCCTGTGAAGACGCGGGGACAGAGGCGTCCTTGACCCGGGAACCTCGCCGAGGCTGTCAGCAGAAAACCCGCACACACCCCCCCTCCCGTGGCTGCAGGTTGGATTCTTCCCCCCACCCCCCGCACCCCCAGAGTTGTTGCCCCTGATCCTGGGGAAGGGAGTGGAGAACGAATCGGAAGGATGGGGGTGGGGTCCGTGTTTCTCCCGGCAGCCTCGGCGGGAGGAGGGAGGCCTTAGATGGCGCCCCAGTGGGCCTTGAGACAGACTCCAAGTGCACGGTGAGTTTTCTCTCCCCCAGCCCCGTCCGCCCCTGGACACCAGCGTGAGCACCCCAGCCTCCTCCCAGGTGGCTCCCCCTGTCACGGCCTGGGAATGGGCACGTCTTCACCACCCCGTGGAACCGGGCTCCTGGAGGCTGGCTGCTGCCCGTGAGAGGCCGAGGGCGGCGCCTGGCGCTGGGGCCTGTGGGCTGTGACCCTGTCCCCCACCCTGGCTGTCTTCAACGGTAACCCTGCCTTCTGAGTGGCGGGGCCGGCAGTCAAGTCACCCCGTCCACCGCGTGTGTCCTAGGAGGGAATCACGGCCTGATTCCCAGCGCCCCCGTTTGGGGCGCAGCCGGCGTTACGCGTCCCCGCACTGTACGCGTCCCATGGGGCTGGCCGGTCCCACGGGGCGCACACGCACCCTGTCTCGACGACGGAACTGGGGGCGCGCACATCCGCTCCACGGGCGGAGTGCTGGCGGCGTCACCCGGGCCGGGTTTCCACGGGCCCAGCCTGGGCTCTGGGGCCCACGGGCCCCAGCAGGCTCCGGGGAGGAACGGCTGGCTGCCTCCCGGGGCTCCCGGGGCAGAGGCGGCCCCGAGATCTGGCCGCAGGTGGGCGGGGCTCCCGGGCCTGGGATGAGCTCGGGGAAGGGGCTCCGGGATGAGGATGAGCTCCGGGGGCGGGGCTCTGGGATGAGGATGGGCTCGGGGGCGGGGCTCCGGGATGAGGATGAGCTCCGGGGGCGGGGCTCTGGGATGAGGATGGGCTCCGGGGGCGGGGCTCCGGGATGACGATGGGCTCGGGGGCGGGGGCTCCGGGATGAGGATGAGCTCCGGGGGCGGGGCTCTGGGATGAGGATGGGCTCCGGGGGCGGGGCTCCGGGATGACGATGGGCTCGGGGGCGGGGGCTCCGGGATGAGGATGAGCTCCGGGGGCGGGGCTCTGGGATGAGGATGGGCTCCGGGGGCGGGGCTCCGGGATGAGGATGAGCTCTGGGGGCGGGGCTCCGGGATGAGGGTGGGCTCGGGGGCGGGGCCCCGGGATGAGGGTGGGCTCCAGGGCGGGGCTCCGGGATGAGGATGAGCTCGGGGAAGGGGCTCCGGGATGAGGATGAGCTCCGGGGGCGGGGCTCTGGGATGAGGATGGGCTCCGGGGGCGGGGCTCCGGGATGAGGATGAGCTCCGGGGGCGGGGCTCCGGGATAAGGATGAGCCCTGGGGGTGGGGTCCCGGGCCTGAGATGGGCTCCGGGATGAGGATGGGCTCCGGGGGCGGGGCTCCCGGGTCTGAGATGGGCTCCGGGATGAGGATGAGCTCCGGGGCGGGGCTCCCGGGTCTGGGATGGGCTCCGGGGGCGGGGCTCCCGGGCCTGGGAGGAGCTCCGGGGGTGGGGCTCCGGGATGAGGCTGGGCTTCAGGGGCGGGGCTCTGGGATGAGGATGGGCTCCGGGGGCGGGGCTCCCGGGCCTGGGAGGAGCTCCAGGGCGGGGCTCTGGGATGAGGATGGGCTCCGGGGCGGGGCTCCCGGGTCTGGGATGGGCTCCGGGATGAGGATGGGCTCCGGGGCGGGGCTCTGAGATGAGGATGGGCTCGGGGGCGGGGCTCCGGGATGAGGATGGGCTCCGGGGCGGGGCTCCGGGATGAGGATGGGCTCCGGGGGCGGGGCCTCCCGGGCCTGGGAGGAGCTCGGGGGCGGGGCTCCGGGATGAGGATGGGCTGGGGGCTCCGGGATGAGGATGGACTCCGGGGGCGGGGCTCCCAGGCCTGGGAGGAGCTTCGGGGCGGGGCTCCGGGATGAGGATGAGCCCCGAGGGCGGGGCTCCGGGATAAGGATGAGCCCTGGGGGTGGGGTCCCGGGCCTGGGATGAGCTCCGGGGGCGGGGCTCCCGGGCCTGAGATGGGCTCCGGGATGAGGATGAGCTCCGGGGCCGGGCTCTGGGATGAGGATGGGCTCCGGGGCGGGGCTCCGGGATGAGGATGGGCTCCGGGAGCGGGGCTCCCGGGTCTGGGATGGGCTCCGGGGCGGGGCTCCGGGATGAGGATGGGCTCTTGGGCGGGGCTCCGGGATGAGGATGGGCTCCGGGGCGGGGCTCCGGGATGAGGATGGGCTCCGGGGCGGGGCTCCGGGATGAGGATGGGCTCTGGGGCGGGGCTCCGGGATGAGGATGAGCTCCGGGGCGGGGCTCCGGGATGAGGATGGGCTCCGGGGCGGGGCTCCCGGGCCTGGGATGAGCTCGGGGGCGGGGCTCCGGGATGAGGATGGGCTCCGGGGGCGGGGCTCCCGGGTCTCGGATGGGCTCTGGGGGCGGGGCTCTGGGATGAGGATGGGCTCTGGGGGAGGGGCTCCCGGGCCTGGGAGGAGCTCCGGGGCGGGGCTCCGGGATGAGGCTGGGCTCCGGGGGCGGGGCTCCCGGGCCTGGGAGGAGCTCTGGGGCGGGGCTCCGGGATGAGGATGGGCTCCGGGGGCGGGGCTCCCGGGCCTGGGAGGAGCTTGGGGGCGGGGCTCCGGGATGAGGATGGGCTGGGGGCTCCGGATGAGGATGGACTCCGGGGACTGGGCTCCCAGGCCTGGGAGGAGCTTCGGGGCGGGGCTCCGGGATGAGGATGAGCCCCGAGGGCGGGGCTCCGGGATAAGGATGAGCCCTGGGGGTGGGGATGAGCCCGGGCCTGAGATGGGCTCCGGGATGAGGATGAGCTCCGGGGGGCGGGGCTCCCGGGTCTGGGATGGGCTCCGGGGGCGGGGCTCCCGGGTCTGGGATGGGCTCCGGGGGCGGGGCTCCGGGATGAGGATGAGCTCCGGGGCGGGGCTCTGGGATGAGGATGGGCTCTGGGGCGGGGCTCCGGGATGAGGATGGGCTCCGGGGGCGGGGCTCCCGGGCCTGGGAGGAGCTCCGCGGGTGGGGCTCCGGGATGAGGATGGGCTTCAGGGGCGGGGCTCCGGGATGAGGATGGGCTCCGGGGGCGGGGCTCCCGGGCCTGGGAGGAGCTCCAGGGCGGGGCTCCGGGATGAGGATGGGCTGGGGGCTCCGGGATGAGGAAGGACTCCGGGGACTGGGCTCCCAGGCCTGGGAGGAGCTTCGGGGCGGGGCTCCGGGATGAGGATGAGCCCTGGGGGTGGGGTCCCGGGCCTGGGATGAGCTCCGGGGGCGGGGCTCCCTGGCCTGAGATGGGCTCCGGGATGAGGATGAGCTCCGGGGGCGGGGCTCCCGGGTCTCGGATGGGCTCCGGGGCGGGGCTCCGGGATGAGGATGGGCTCTGGGGCGGGGCTCCGGGATGAGGATGGGCTCCGGGGCGGGGCTGCGGGATGAGGATGAGCTCCGGGGCGGGGCTCCCGGGTCTGGGATGGGCTCCGGGGGCGGGGCTCCCGGGTCTGGGATGGGCTCCGGGGGCGGGGCTCCGGGATGAGGATGGGCTCCGGGGCGGGGCTGCGGGATGAGGATGGGCTCTGGGGCGGGGCTCCGGGATGAGGATGGGCTCCGGGGGCGGGGCTCCGGGATGAGGATGGGCTCCGGGGCGGGGCTGCGGGATGAGGATGGGCTCTGGGGCGGGGCTCCGGGATGAGGATGAGCCCCGTGGGCGGGGCTCCGGGATAAGGATGAGCCCTGGGGGTGGGGTCCCGGGCCTGGGATGAGCTCCGGGGGCGGGGCTCCCTGGCCTGAGATGGGCTCCGGGATGAGGATGAGCTCCGGGGGCGGGGCTCCCGGGTCTGGGATGGGCTCCGGGGCGGGGCTCCGGGATGAGGATGGGCTCTGGGGCGGGGCTCCGGGATGAGGATGGGCTCCGGGGCGGGGCTGCGGGATGAGGATGAGCTCCGGGGCGGGGCTCCCGGGTCTGGGATGGGCTCCGGGGGCGGGGCTCCCGGGTCTGGGATGGGCTCCGGGGGCGGGGCTCCGGGATGAGGATGGGCTCCGGGGCGGGGCTGCGGGATGAGGATGGGCTCTGGGGCGGGGCTCCGGGATGAGGATGGGCTCCGGGGGCGGGGCTCCCGGGCCTGGGAGGAGCTCCGCGGGTGGGGCTCCGGGATGAGGATGGGCTTCAGGGGCGGGGCTCCGGGATGAGGATGGGCTCGGGGGCGGGGGCTCCCGGGCCTGGGAGGAACTCCGGGGGTGGGGCTCCGGGATGAGGATGGGCTCCGGGGGCGGGGCTCCCGGGCCTGGGAGGAGCTCCAGGGCGGGGCTCCGGGATGAGGATGGGCTGGGGGCTCCGGGATGAGGAAGGACTCCGGGGACTGGGCTCCCAGGCCTGGGAGGAGCTTCGGGGCGGGGCTCCGGGATGAGGATGAGCCCCGAGGGCGGGGCTCCGGGATAAGGATGAGCCCTGGGGGTGGGGTCCCGGGCCTGGGATGAGCTCCGGGGGCGGGGCTCCCTGGCCTGAGATGGGCTCCGGGATGAGGATGAGCTCCGGGGGCGGGGCTCCCGGGTCTGGGATGGGCTCCGGGGGCGGGGCTCCCGGGTCTGGGATGGGCTCCGGGGCGGGGCTCCGGGATGAGGATGGGCTCTGGGGCGGGGCTCCGGGATGAGGATGGGCTCCGGGGCGGGGCTGCGGGATGAGGATGGGCTCCGGGGCGGGGCTCCGGGATGAGGATGGGCTCTGGGGCGGGGCTCCGGGATGAGGATGGGCTCCGGGGCGGGGCTCCAGGATGAGGATGAGCTCCGGGGCGGGGCTCCCGGGTCTGGGATGGGCTCCGGTGGCGGGGCTCCGGGATGAGGATGAGCTCCGGGGCGGGGCTCTGGGATGAGGA
This sequence comes from Perognathus longimembris pacificus, assembly GCF_023159225.1. Classification (NCBI taxonomy): domain Eukaryota; kingdom Metazoa; phylum Chordata; class Mammalia; order Rodentia; family Heteromyidae; genus Perognathus; species Perognathus longimembris. The sequence goes on from NC_063170.1 coordinate 1,986,580, forward strand.
TGGGCTCCGGGGCGGGCTCCGGGATGAGGATGGGCTCCGGGGGCGGGGCTCCGGGATGAGGATGAGCTCCGGGGGGGGGGGCTCTGGGATGAGGATGGGCTCTGGGGCGGGGCTCCGGGATGAGGATGGGCTCTGGGGCGGGGCTCTGGGATGAGGATGGGCTCTGGGGCGGGGCTCCGGGATGAGGATGGGCTCCGGGGGCGGGGCTCCCGGGTCTGGGATGGGCTCCGGGATGAGGATGGGCTCCGGGGCGGGGCTCCGGGATGAGGATGGGCTCCGGGGGCGGGGCTCCCGGGTCTGGGATGAGCTCCGGGGGCGGGGCTCCGGGATGAGGATGAGCCCTGGGGGTGGGGTCCCGGGCCTGGGATGAGCTCAGGGGACCGGGCTCCCGGGCCTGGACACCCGGGTGCACTCGGTGCGGTGGTGACTTCCGACCCGCGGCGGAGGCCGCGCCATCTTAGCTTTGGCCTCGCTGGGATGGGCCCCGGGGGGCGAAGGGCTCCTGCCACACCCCGCGGGGAGAGGCGGCCCCAGGGCCAGGCAGCACCGGGGAGGAAGGGGCCGGGGGCAGCCGGAGCCTGGGTGCGCTGGCTGGCCGGCCGGCCGCGGGGACGGAGCTACGGGCTGCGCCTGGGGCGAGCTCCGGCCGGCCCCGCGGTGGCCTCTGGATGGCGTGCGCGCGCGCGCGTGCCTGCTGCCTGCCCCGGGACTTGAACTCGGGGCCCGGGCGCCGTCCGCGAGCTCCTCCTGCTCAAGGCTGGCCACAGCTCCACTTCCAGCCTTTGGTGATCGGGACCTTCCCGCCCGGGCAGGCCGGTCCGCCCCACGATCCTCCGATCCCGGCCTCGCGGGTGGGAGCCGCGGGGGAGGGGGACGTGCGTTCCCCGGTGGCGGAGCTCGCGGCCCGCGCATGCGCACCCGAGCTACTCCGCGCAACCCGCCTCCCCCCCCCGCGCGCCAGTGCGCAGGCGCGGGGCGGAGCGGGGAGGGCGACGTCCCGGGCGCCGGGCGTCGCGCAGTGGTTGCGTCATCATGGAGCCGCGGGCGGGTGAGGACGGGCCGGCCGGGGGCCTGTGGGGCCGGGCCGGGGATCGCGGGGGAGCGGGGGGCTCCCCGCGGCGGGCCGGGGCAGGGCAGGGCTCGGGGCGCCGCCGTGGCTCCGTGCTGCCCGGGTGACAGGCGCGGGGCCCGGCCGCAGAGTCCGCCCGCCCCGTCCCGCCCCACGCCCCGCGCCCCGACGTGGGGAGCGGGAGGAAGACTGGCCCGGCAGCGACCGGCGGCCACGGCACGGGGTTCGGGCACGGCTCGCGTCCCCGTCTGTCAACACGGACCCCCCCCCCCCGACTGTCTGGAGGTGTTTAAACCCCTGTGCTCATTTCCCACGTTTGCAGAGCTCCCCCAGGGCCGGTGCCTGCGCCGCCTCGTGGTTCCCATGACCCCACCCCACCCCCCGCGTCCCGGAGTGACACAAGGATGCCAATGATACCAATGTATCCTCCTGCAGAGAGCCCCAACGGGCTCCTCTGGGGTCCTAAAGGAAGGGCATTTGCTGGAGGCCAGGAGAATTTCCTGGCAGGGGTGGCTTCTGGATCTAAGGGAAGGAAGAAGGGGTGCATGGGCTGGGGGGGGGGGTGTAGGGGCAGCGTACTGAGACACCCAGGGCTGAAGCACCCTGAGTGTGCAGGTGTGATTTGTCAGCCCACAGAGGCCCTGGGCCCGGCCGCCAAGGGCTTGTTGCACACTGTATCTGAGAGGTTTAGGCCGGCCCTCCTGCCACAGACCTACAGACAGGCTCTGGGTGAGAGCGGTGCGCGGGCCCTACCACAGGTTAGAAGCCAGGATGAAGAAGGAACACAGCATGCCTGTCCAGACTGGCCTGGAGACATTTCCTAAGTTAGAAAAGACAGGGTCCAGCTACTCAGTCACACCGACACCAAGGAGCAGGGGCCAGGCTGGGGGCTCTTCCTGTGGCTCCAGCTAGCAGGGGAGCTCACGGGAGGAACTGTCGGGCTGATGGCCCGGAGAGGGCCCACGAGGCGGGTGAGGGGGTCACTGTGGCAGCTCACACTTGATCTGGGGTCAAATGCACGTGGAATTCCTTTTTCCTTTGTGAGTAAGCCACAGCCCTTCATTACTACAGGTGTCTCCAAGCAGGACATCCGGGATCAGATTTGGGACTTTATGGAGGCACAGAATTTAGCTGACTTCCCCCGGCCTGTCCACCACAGGATCCCCAACTTCAAGGTACCGAGTCACTCCTGGACAGACGGACCCAATTCTGGGTCTGTTTTCCTGATGCTGGAATATAAGACAAGCAGAGACATCTGCGTGTTGTGGCATGAGTAGGAAAGACCATTTCCTTGAAGCAGCATAACAGTTGGTCATTTGGGGCTGTATATTTTCTGAACATACACGGGTACCCGGCTGCAGCTTAAGGCCCCCCCACCCCCCCACCCCCGTTTGCAACACTCCATCTGACTGGACTTCTCTCCCCGTGTGCCTGCAGCTCTGCCCCTGAGCCGGGCTGGCTCCCTGCTAGCTGCGCTTTGCGTGAGTTTCACTGCGTGGTTGGCTTTCGTGCTTGTCGCCCCAGAGAGAAGCAGATGCGGGGTGAGGGGTGGAGCAAGGAGGAGGCGCCCATCGTGAGCTCTGAGCTGGGAGGGCGGGGCTTCATGGTCCCAGTGTCTTTCTCTGTAGGTGGTGGGTACATGCCTGTTTTGTGGAAAGCGCTCACTACCCGCCTGACTTGTACTCTTTTTGGGGTGCATGTTCTGTTTCAGCAAACACTATTCCTAACCAGACTCCTTCCTGTCCTCTTTCATAGAGGCCTCCTTGCGTCCCGCTTGGGCTGGCCTTGCCCTACCTGTCTGGCCGTGCCGACCTTTGCTGGTAGGACTAGCTGGTCCATGGTCCTCTCGGCGCCACAAAACTGTTTTTAAACCCGGCTGCTTTGTTGGGGGCGTGGCCCAAGAGGTGGCTGGCTGGCCTACAAGTGCAGGCCCTGAGTTCAAGCCCCAGTACCGCAGAGACAAAAGTGGCGCACCCCGGTCATGCACTGAGTAGCACGCTGTGGCGTGTGAGGCAGCAGGCGGAATGATCCGGAATGTCTCCTTACACAGGGTGCCCCCCGAGCTGCCGAGCACTTCCCCCGCTTGCCGCCCTTCAGAACCGCCAGGACCATTAAAGTCAACCCTGACGCCCCCCAGAGAAGCGTCCGCTTCCTCGTCCTCCACGTACGTGCAGCTCTGTCTGTTTGCCTGACCAGGGGTCTTTCCGGGCTTGCCAAAGCATCACAGACCTGGACGTCTATGCCAGGGCACGGGAAGTGAAAGTGGACCCCGATAAGCCTCTGGAGGGCGCACGGCTGCTGGCACTGCAGGTAACCCCGCTTCCCGCCACGGCCTGCCCCCTGACCTCCAGGGGGCGGGTAAGTTGGAACCGGCAGTACTTGGCGGGGGTGCCCCCGCCACCCCACTCAGGACCTGCTGTGCAGGTCTCAAGAGCAGCCCAAAGTCTCAGTGCTGAGTGTCTAAGCGCAGAGAGGAACCGGAGCAAGCGCTGACCCGCGGGCCCCCCTTGCTGGCGCGCTTCTCGGGGAGCAGAGGTGCCAGCATCCCTCCCTCTCCCCCCCCAGCTTGGGGCGGCTCTTGATGGCACAGGATCTGAACATCGTGTCCCCACCATTTCCAGCCGACAGCGGTTTTAATTTTCCTTAGAATACATTTAGAAATGGCCGCTTACTGTTGGCTCATGAGACCTGGAAGCTTGCAGCTCCCAGCCAGCCCAGGCAGAAAAGTCTTCAAGACTTCATCTCCAGTCGGCCAGCAAAAATCCAGGCAGGAGGTCTGCTTCCAGCAGTAGAGCACCGGCCACAGCAAGTAAGCGAGCTTAGCATGTGTGTAGGCACTGGATTCAAGCCCCGGCACAGGCAAAAAGCAAAAGCAAAAAGCAGAAGTGTGTTGTTCATTTTCAAGAAGAAGGAAAGGGCTATATGAATAGTCACACTTATCCGTTTAGTGTAACTAAGCGTACTGTGTGGCATGGTCAGTCTTCAGCAGCTGTGAGACCAGAACAGCATATAACTTAAAAGCAGAGCCGTAAAGCAGCGAGGTTCACGTGGCCCCGTGAATTGGATGCAGTGGCCGATGTGCGCCGACGGGCTGGCCGTCGGGGGAGCTCAGGGTCTTTGCGGGTCGGCCTCCTGCGGGCCTTAACTTGTGCGCTCCCTGGCCGACGCCGTCGCGGGACCCAGCGGCTGTGGCCCACAGCTCCTCACGAAGTTCACCCACGCGAGAGACTTTGCTGATCCGTGGCTCCGCTCCATGAGACTCCACAGGGCTCCAAGGGGGCCTGGCCTCTCCCCACGCCCCCGCCACGCCCCCCCACCACGCCCCCATTAGTGATGGACCCAGGGCAGCTGCGGCTAGCAGCTTCTGTGTGCAGGACCCGTCCTGCCCGAGCGCATTTCCCTTGGCACCTCCGTTCCTGTTCCCGTGTGGGCTAGGATGGGGTGAGTTGGGGACCCCCCGCCCCACACCAGGCGTCTGTGTGCTGGGTCAGGTGTTCAGAGAAGTGTCGTCTGCTTCCTTTCCTTCCTGACATGGCAGACGTATACACAAGAAAGGGCCGTGTCAAAGTTGACTTTGCACACTTACTGTTTCTTCAAAGAGTGGGAAGACGTTGCTGGTCCCCACGCCACGACTGAGAACCGGATTGTTTAACAAGATCACGCCACCGCCCGGGGCCACCACAGCCGTGTTGAGGAAATGTGCCACCTCCCAGGTGAGAGCCGCGGGCAGCTCCCCTCTCCCGGCCCCCCTCCCCCAGTTCCGGAGACGCACAGTTCTGCCCTGAGCTAACCGCAGATTCACAGTGAAAGAGACCATGAGCAGGTTTTCCCTGGCACCAGCGTCCGTCCGTCCCTCCCTCTCCCCCTCCTGCGGCCACCTTGGCTTCCTTTCCCGCTTCAGCCGGGGAGGTAGAGGTCAGTTTCCTCTCCAGTTCTAAGTGATCGCGGACCGTTACATGTCTCAGACACGCGTGTCTCACCATCTCGTATGACTCTCGTGTGGGTGTGCGATCGTAGAACCTGTGTGTGTTATGTAGTTAAGTAAAACCTGGTGAGTTTATGAAGAATTATTAAATAAACTCAGATCCTTTGGTTCCTAATCTACTGAGAATGAAAAGGCAATTCAGAATACTCCTTTTGAGAGAACTTCCTTCAAGTCTGAGGTAGAAGGAATGAGTAACTTCTTATTTACTCACGCTCTGTCTTATCCTGAAAATACGACTTGCTGTGCCTTATGAAAACGTGTGCCATGAGATGGGGTGCTGTGGGGGCGGTTCGCGGGGCTGGTGGGGGCAGTGCGTGGGGCTCGGGTGGTGCGCGGGGCTGGTGGGGGGTGGTGCGCGGGGCTGGTGGAGCGGTGCGCGGGGCTAGTTGGGGCCAGTTGGGGCCGTGTGAGGGGCTGGGGCGGTGCGCGGGGCTGGTGGGGGTGGTGCATAGGGCTAGTGGGCGGGGCTGGGGCGGTGCGCGGGGCAGGTGGGGGCGGTGCGCGGGGCTGGTGGGGGCGGTGCGCGGGGCTGGTGGGGGGCGGTGCGCGGGGCTGGTGGGGGGCGGTGCGCGGGGCAGGTGGGGGCGGTGCGCGGGGCTGGTGGGGGGCGGTGCGCGGGGCAGGTGGGGGCGGTGCGCGGGGCTGGTGGGGGGCGGTGCGCGGGGCTGGTGGGGGGCGGTGCGCGGGGCTGGTGGGGGGTGGTGCATAGGGCTAGTGGGCGGGGCTGGGGCGGTGCGCGGGGCTGGTGGGGGCGGTGCGCGGGGCTGGTGGGGGCGGTACAAGGGGTGATGCACGGGGCTCACGGGTGTGGTCGGGTCACCGTGCAGCCAGGGTCCGCATGAGTGGCCTGTGCTGCCCAGTGTCTCGGGCACCACTCGTGTGTGTGCCAGAAGCCGGGTCACGAGACCCCGCGCACAGTCACGGCCGCCTCGGCGCGTGGGCTGGCGTCTGGAGCTGGGGTAGGTGGGCCGCCTGGGCGGTGCGGCGTGGGATGCGTGCGGCGCTTCCACAGCACGCGTTTACACGCCCCCCCCCCCCATGGCCGCTGTCCTGTTGTGCTGGCCGTCGTGGTCCAGGCAGGGGGTGAAGAGCCCGAGGCGCAGGCCCCACCCGCCCCGCTGAGCCCGGCCGAGCCCCGGCTGCCCTGCGGGAAGCGAGCGGCCTCAACACCGGGACTCACCGCTTCCCCCAGGCCCGTGCCTGCTGGCTGCGTGTCCCCAGGGCGACCCCCGGGGGGGGGGGGACGGTGAGCGAGCGCCTCCCTCCGCAGGGCGTGCGGGACTTCAGCGTGCCCGTCGGCCTGGACTCCAGCATCCAGGTGGACCTCCTCGTGGTGGGCTCCGTGGCCGTCTCCGAGAAAGGTGAGGCTGTGCGGAGCCTCCTGGCTGGAGACCCTGCGTCTCCCTCCTGTGGAGGTTTGGGGTGCTCCCCGCCCCACCCCCACCATCACAGGGTGGGAGACTGTCCATCCTTACTTGTGGTCTGCGTTGAACAGGGGCTGCTGCTCTGAGACTGGGGGGGGAGGGCCCGCGGCCAGCTCCGCCCCTCCCCTCCCCTCTCAGCAGGGGTTCTGAGGCTGGGGGGGGGAGGTCCTGTGGCCAGCTCCGCCCCTCGCCTCGCCTCCCCTCCCCTCAGCAGGGGCTCTGAGGCTGGGGGGGGAGGGCCTGTGGCCAGCTCCGCCCCTCCCCTCGCCTCCCCTCCCCTCTCAGCAGGGGCTCTGAGGCTGGGGGGGGAGGGCCTGTGGCCAGCTCCGCCCCTCCCCTCGCCTCCCCTCCCCTCTCAGCAGGGGCTCAGGCTGGTGGGGGGGTAGGGCCTGTGGCCAGCTCCGCCCCTCCCCTCGCCTCCCCTCCCCTCTCAGCAGGGGCTCTGAGGCTGGGGGGGGAGGGCCTGTGGCCAGCTCCGCCCCTCCCCTCGCCTCCCCTCCCCTCTCAGCAGGGGTTCTGAGGCTGGGGGGGGGAGGTCCTGTGGCCAGCTCCGCCCCTCGCCTCGCCTCCCCTCCCCTCTCAGCAGGGGCTCTGAGGCTGGTGGGGGGGTAGGGCCTGTGGCCAGCTCCGCCCCTCGCCTCGCCTCCCCTCCCCTCAGCAGGGGCTCTGAGGCTGGGGGGGGAGGGCCTGTGGCCAGCTCCGCCCCTCCCCTCGCCTCCCCTCCCCTCTCAGCAGGGGCTCTGAGGCTGGGGGGGGAGGGCCTGTGGCCAGCTCCGCCCCTCCCCTCGCCTCCCCTCCCCTCTCAGCAGGGGCTCAGGCTGGTGGGGGGGTAGGGCCTGTGGCCAGCTCCGCCCCTCCCCTCGCCTCCCCTCCCCTCTCAGCAGGGGCTCTGAGGCTGGGGGGGGAGGGCCTGTGGCCAGCTCCGCCCCTCCCCTCGCCTCCCCTCCCCTCTCAGCAGGGGCTCTGAGGCTGGGGGGGTAGGGCCTGTGGCCAGCTCCGCCCCTCCCCTCCCCTCTCATCAGGGGCTCTGAGACTGGGGGGGGGGGTGGGGGAGGGCCCGCGGCCGGCTCCTCTCCTCTCCTCACTCCTCTCCTCGGCCGGGACTCTGAGGCTGGCCCTGTCTCTTAGGCTGGAGGATTGGGAAGGGCGAAGGCTATGCGGATCTCGAGTACGCCATGATGGCGTCGATGGGCGCCGTCCGCGCGGGCACGCCCGTGGTCACCGTGGTCCATGACTGCCAGGTGCTTGCAGCAGGGCCCCGGCCTCTGAGCGGGAGGGGCGGGAGTGCGTGCGGGTGTGGAGGCTCCCCCAGCGGGCCCCGGGGGCCGGGAGGGGGGCCCACCGGCCCGTCACCCACTTGCGTTGGCACAGGTCATGGACATCCCCGAAGCCCTGCTCGAGGACCACGACCTCTGCGTGGATTACATCCTCACCCCCACCCGGGTCATCGTCACGGGCTGCGTGCGCCCGAAGCCGGCGGGGATCACGTGGTCCAAGGTGGGCCCCCGGCACCCCCAGCGGTTCAGCTGCGGGACTCCCCGCCGCCCCGCGGGGCTGGGGAACTTGGGGCTGCAGACCGCCGCTTGCCCGGCCCCGTGGGGCCTGGGAGATGAGCCCCCTCCACCCCCACCCCGACAGCGCCCCCTTCGTCTCGCCCTCCTGAAGCACCTGCTGTGGAGAGCCCTGGAGAGCCCAGCAAGCAGCGGCCCCGGAGGCAGGGGTGGGTGCTGAACGTGGAGGAATTCCCACCCCAGCCCTGCAGCCGCGTGGCTGTGTGGGTTCCAGGAGCTGAGGACTTGCCTCCTGCTGGTTTCTGGCAGCGTTGTCCAACACGGTCTCGGGTGGGGTGGGGTCCGTGGTAAAGTGCCAAGTGCGTGTCCTCTGGCCATTTTGAGCTCACAGAGCCTGGCCAGTGCGTGGTTCCCCAGCCCGTGTTCGAGACCCGTCCACACCTGCCGCACGCAGCCCCCGCTTCAGACGGCGTCCCTGGCCCACCGTGGGCTCCATGGTGCTCGACTTTACAAGGGGGACCAGAAAACAGAAATACATTTTGGTTTTTTTTTCCAGTCCTGGGGCTTGGACTCAGGGCCTGAGCACTGTCCCTGGCTTCTTGCTCAAGGCTAGCACTCTGCCACCTGAGCCACAGCGCCACTTCCGGCTTTTTCTATGTGGTGCCGAGGAATCGAACCCAGGGCTTCGTGTGTGCGAGGGGAGCGCTCTACCACTAGGCCACATTCCCAGCCCCAGAAATACGTTTTCCCGTGGCCGCCCTTAGCGCCGCCCCAGCTGCTCCCCCTGCGCAGGGGCCGCCACGGCCTGGCTCTGCCCCTTTGAGAACAGCTGGGTGCGTTTTGCTCTCTCAGATCACGAGTGAGATGCTGGAGAAAATCCCGGTGCTTCGAAGCCTCCGGGACCGAGAGAGGCGAGCGGGGAAGGACGTCTCCATCCGGGCGTAGCTCACCCGGCACCCCCGCAGCCAGCAGGCCGCCCCGCCAGGCCGCGCCACAAGACCCCAAGAGGCCCCGCAGCCCCGGGCAGGTGAACCTGCCTCCAGCGCCCGCGCGAGGGACCTGGAGCGCCTCCCGGGGGAGCTGGGGTCCGGGCCTCCGCGGCGGACCCGGCAGGGCCCGCGGCACACGGCCGTCCTGCACTCCCCGGACCCCGCGGCCGCCCTGCGGGGCCCGCGCCTGGGCTCCCACGCGCTGACCGTGTCCCGGGCTGGGCCGCCGCCGCGCACACCCCCCCCCCCCCCGCACACCCGGGGGCCGGCCCTCCGCCGGCTCCGGAGAACGGGCGGGCAGACCTGCGCCGTGAGCTCGTGGGCCTCCTTCCCGGAGAGCCGAGCGGAGGGACGCACGCACGCACGCCCCCACGCACACGCACGCCCCCACGCACGCACGCACGCCCCCTGCCCACGCGGGCCAGCGCCAGTCCGACGTGGGGCTCCTGGGGCCCGGCCCCGTGTGACGGCTCCCCCCCCCCCCCGCCGTGGGCACACAGCGAAGGGCCCCAGGGCGCGAGGAGGGGGGGGCGGAGAAGGCCCTGGTGCACGGGGGGGGGGGGGGGAAGGGGCTCCCTGGGCGGCGGGCGCTGCCGGCCTCGGGAGAGAGGCGGGGGGGGGGGGGGGCCGGATGCACGACGTCGTGGAACATGGTGTGAGACCAGTGCCCCCCATGCCTGAAATACAGACACGGCCGTGACCCTGCCTGCCTGCCGGCTGCCTGCTGCGTCCATGGGGGGCGGGGGCGCCTTGGGGGCCCGGGCACAGTGCGCCATCTCCGGGCCCTGGCCTGCTCGCCCGCTGGCACAGTGACCCTGCGGGAACCGGCGGAGAGCCACGGCCTGGCGGGCGCCGCGGAGCAGCGGGCCCCGCCGGGACTCGGAAGGCGCCCGTCGCGGTCAGAGCCTTCCGTGCGCCGCCAGAAACAGCCTGGAATGGAGCCGGGGTCACGCGGTGGGACGCCGGCCTCGAGGCCCTGCGCACGCCCGCCCCGCCGCCACCGTGCCGGCCACAGGCACTGAAGAGCCGGCGCTCGGTGTCCCGTGCGGTTCGCCCTGCGGCTGGGGCCCCAGGTCCCAGCAGCGGGGGGCCGGGGTGGAGCCGGCCACCCTTGACCCGGCCCTGCCGCTTAGGGGCGGCGCGGGCCCTGGGGAGCCCCACCCACCCAGCAGCTCCTCCCAGACGCCCGCCCGGGCCGCCCCACTCGGGAAGGACCGGCGGGACATGGCCGGCAGGGGGCGCTGCCGCCCCGCGGGAAGGCCCGCAGCCAGCAGGCGGGGCCCAGGCGGCGGGACCTGCCGTTCTTCCCAAAGGGGTCCCCTGGGGCCTCCACCGTGGCATCGCTGCCTGGCTGAGGGCCAGCCCCCCCGGGTGGTCCCTGCAGGTTGACCCTGGCCTGACAGCCCTTCCCGTGCCCAGGGGACCCGCAGGAGTGACGGGCAGTGCGGAGCACGGCCTTGGTGGCGCCCTTTGGGGCCGTTTGGGGACCTGGCCCACTTCCCAGGGCAGGGATCACACGGTCCCCGCCTCAGCGCAGTGGCCGCTGTCCTCACGCACACGGGGCGGAGTCCCCTGGCCACCGGTGCCACCGGTGCCGCCACAGAACCCTGGGGGCTGGGGGTGCAGGCCCACGGTGCTCCCCACTGCGGACAGGCCTCCTGCCCTCTGTGTAGCAGGCGAGCAGCCAGGGCTAGGCGGGGAGGGGGAGGCCGTGGTGGGCTCTGCTGGGTGGGGAGTGGGGGGGGAGGCCGTGGTGGGCTCTGCTGGGCGGGGGAGGGGGGAGGCCAGGGTACGAGCGAGGCCATCGTGGGCCCGGCAGCCCTGTGTGGACCCGGCTTTCAGCCCTGCTCACGGCTGCAGGCCCTGGGCCTGGGACGGGAGGATGGCAGCTCGAGGACCCCAACTCTGCCCTGAGTGGACTGAGCACACTTGGCATCTTGACTGAGCACCGAGCACCGCCTGGGACCCGGCCTCTGGCGTGGCGGCCGGTGGCCGCGGGCTCTGCTCTGTCCTTGGTGTGCCCAGGGCTGTGGGCTGCACTCCCCGAGTGGACAGGGGTGGGGTCCCCGGCCCGCGGCTCCTCTGTCCCTCACACCTGGCCCCAAAGCAGCAGGGACCTGCAGCGGAGAGGCGCGGCTCCGCGGTGCAGCGCTGGCTGGGGCAAGGCAGCTCAAACCTGGGGCAGCAGAGGAGGGAGGAAGGCGGGGGGGGGGGGGGGGAAGGAAGTGGAATGTAATCGTTAAAGGTAACGTGTAGCGGTCCTGAGGCCTGGGTGCTGTCCCTTAGGTTTTCACTGTGTCGAGCCCTCTACCACCCGAGCCACAGTCCACTTCTGGTTTTTTGGTGGTTAAAGAGTCTCACGGGCTTTCCTAACCTGGGCTGGCTTCAAACCACCATCCTCAGATCTCAGCCCCCTACATAGCCGGGAAGACAGACACTGAGCCCTTGGCGTCCAGCCATTAATACAACTTGGATCGTTTTCCTTCCCCTGGATTAAGGACCTGAAGTTTTGTGGTGGCACAGTGGCACGTGAAGTCGCAGGGTGTGACCTAGGGGTGGGGCGGTGCAGGGTGACAGGTCGCGTGTACGGCCCACCTCACCCCAGCTCACCGCCTCAGCCAAGGCGGAAGCCAGCAGGGGCTGCACCACGGACGCCCTCACTGGAAACTGGGTGCCCGGGAGCCAGGGAATATGGCTAGGAATACGGGCTTTGATGCCAGGAGGTCCTGGGTCAGAGTGCAAGTCCTACCTCTTGCCAGGCACCAGTGGCTCACGTTGATACGCCTAGCTACCCAGGAGGCTGAGGTCTGAGGATCACGGTTCAAAGCCAGCCAGGGCAGGCAAGTCCAAGAGACTCTTATTTCCAGTTAACCATCGAAAGGCTGGAACTGTGACTCAAGTGGCAGGAGTACCAGCCTCGAGTGAAAAAGAACAGGAGCTCAAGGGTCCGAGTTCAAGCCCCAGTGTCCTGGCACATGTACACACACCAAAGCCTACCCCTGCCTGTTCGATGCCATGGCAGTTCATGCCTTGTCTCTGCCGGCGGCACGGTGGGGCGAGTCTAGGAAGACGCACCGGGCTGGCTCACGCGCGCTGGGCCGCACACCTGGCTGGCGCTTTATCTGCAGCGCTGCGGTCACAGCCTCGGGAGCCAATCCCCCCGGGCGGCAGCAGGGGGCGGCAGAGGCCAGGCGGAGCTGCCCCGGCCCGCGGGGCTTCCCGGGGCTGAGCCCTGGCCTGGGAGAGAGAGACCGGGCCCGGCGCTCACCTGGGCCGTCCGCGGGTTAACAAGGGGTGCTCAGGTGCCACCCCCGGAAGCGGCGCCTGTGGGTAGGTCCGGGGGCCACCCTCGGAGCTGAAGGCTGGGCTGGGGGCTGGGCCCTGCGGCAGGCTAGGCGGTCGCTGGGCTGCTGGGTCGCTGGCGGCTCCCGGCAGGGGCCCAGGCCGAGCCCGCAGGGCGTCTGTGTTGACAGGGTCTCCCTGGATGGCCCAGGCCGGGCTCTGCCTCTGCCCCCCTCGGCCACCGTACACCCCAGGGCCGGCGCGAGCACAAGGCCTCTGGGAAAGCGAGGTGCAGCTCCATGCCGGGCACTCCTGGGAGCCCCCACGCGGGGGAGGGGGGCCCATCGCCTTCCCCTCACCGCCTCGAGCAGCACGGGACATTTCCAGGACGACCCGGTGTCCGGGCGCCGGGAGCACATTGTCGTGACGGAAACCACTGCTCTGGGGACAGGTGACCTGAAGTCGGGGCCTCCTCTCCCTCTCTCCACTGCCTCCCAGGAAATCCACGGGGGGGGGGCAGGGGTCCTCAGGTCGGGAGGGCTTGGCACCCTGCCTTCCGCCCTCCCCTCTGGCCCCAAAGAGGGAAGAAAACCGTGAGACAAAGGCCCTGGGGTGGCCAGACCCCTCCACCTCCCTGCCACGCGCGCCAGCCGGAGCCCCGCGTGGCCCGAAGCGCTGCCCCACTGAGACTGGAGCCCGAGTCGGTGCCCAGCGGGGGCTGGAATGGGCCGGTGGAGGGGGGCGGAGCGAGAGCCCTCCCTTCAGCCTTCCACTGGGGTGACAGACACCGCGAAGGGCGCGCCCCAGGGCGTGCGGGGTCCTCGCCAGGCCAGGCTCCCGGGGCGCCGGGCACCCGCGGGCCCCAGGGCCCCTCACCAGGCTGGAAGGGCTGCACCGCGAGCCGTCACGGCTGTGGCCGCAAAGGCCAGGGGCCCTTGGTGTCACCGCCCCAATGAAAGCCCGGATGAAAACCACAGACGGGGTCGCACTCACCAGCATGGCCGCGCCCAGCACCCCCCAGCACTCCCCACACCATCCCGACCCCCAAGCCCCCGCTCCCCAGCCCCACCTGCACTCCCCAGCCCCACCTGCACGCCCCAGCCCCCGACCCCCAACCCCCGACTCCCCAGCCCCACCTGCACTCCCCAGCACCCAGCACCCGGCTCCCCAACCCCCGACTCCCCAGCCCCACCCGCACTCCCCAGCACCGGACTCTCCAGCCCCCGACCTCCCCAGCCCCACCTGCACTCCCCAACCCCCGACTCTCCAGCCCCACCTGCACTCCCCAGCACCCGGCTCCCCAGCCCCCTCCCCAGCCCCACCTGCACTCCCCAGCCCCCGACCCCCCAACCCCCGACTCTCCAGCCCCACCTGCACTCCCCAGCACCCGGCTCCCCAGCCCCCCTCCCCAGCCCCACCTGCACTCCCCAGCCCCCGACCCCCCAACCCCCGACTCCCCAGCCCCACTGCACTCCCCAGCACCCGGCTCCCCAGCCCCCCGCTCCCCAGCCCCACCTGCACTCCCCACCCAGCCCGGGGGCTGCGGGGCGGGACCGGCCGCGCCCGCTTTGGGGAGCCGCTCTCCTCCCGTCCCGCGTCCGAAGGCGCCCGGTCGGGCCTAGGAGGAGGCCAGGCCGCCCGGCGCCCTCCGCCTTCCCCACATCCACCCCAGCGGGCCGAGGCCGGGCCGGGGGCCGGGGGGCCGGGGAAGCGGCTGCGGGGCGCGTCAGCCCGGCGCCCCCCCGGATTCGCCGCCACCCGGGACTCGCGGTGCCCGGACCACGAGGGCGCCCGCGGGGCGGGGCGGGGCGGTGCGGGGCGATGCGGGCCCCGGCCGGAGTCCCCCGGAGCGCGCAGGCCCCGCCGCCTCGGGCTGCTCCTTCCCCGGGACCCCGCCGGGAGTTGGGGCGCAGTTCCGACCGCGAGACGGTGCGGCCCGCCGGGGCCATGCGGGGCTCTCGCCGGGTCCCCGCGCCCGGCCCCGGGCTTTTTTCTGGGGTGGCCGGGGGCGGGGGGGTGGGCGGCGCCGGTCTCGGCGGGCTTCGAGCCTCGCCCGGAGCGCGGGGCCAGGCGGAGCCCGCAACGCCCAGCGCCCTGCAGCCCGCCGCCGCCCGACCCGGGGCCCAGGCCGCAGGGGTGGGCGTCGCCGGCCCTTCCCGGGCCCCGCGTCTCGGGTTTGTGGACACCGCTCGCGACAGTAACCGCCCAGGAGCGACTGTCCATCGTTTCAACCGGGCAGAGGAGGGGCCGAATGCGGGCCGCCGGGGCGCGACCCACGGCCCGCGGCACCATGGGGCCCGCAGCACGGGGCGCACGAGACCCAAGGCCCGCGGCACCATGGGGCCCGCGGCACGGGGCGCGCGCGACCCACGGCCCGCGGCACATGGGGCCCGCAGTACGGGGCGCACGCGACCCACGGCCCGCGGCACCATGGGGCCCGCAGCACGGGGCGCGCGCGACCCACGGCCCGCGGCACCATGGGGCCCGCGGCACGGGGCGCACGCGACCCACGGCCCCCGGCACCATGGGGCCCCGCGGCACGGGGCGCGCGCGACCCAAGGCCACGGCACCATGGGGCCCGCAGCACGGGGGCGCCGGAGATTCTTTTTTCCCCTCCCAGAGAGAAATCCCTAATTCAGTGGGAAGCCGTACTCAGGTCAGAGATGAACCCGATCCAGATTTCCAGCGAGGGACGCCCCAGCACGGGGCACCGGAAAGCAAGAGAGATGGATGCAGAGGCGCTTCGTCGTTCACAGCGGCGAGGAGGATGCGTGGACCCATGAAACCCGAGGCCCCAGGAAGCGCTTCAGCCTCGGGTGGCGACACAACATCCACGCACGATCCACACCGATGTGCGCACGTTTACACCCCAGCGCACGCACTTTTGTGTGCGGACACGGTCTGCCTTGTTCCCCCAGGAGAAAGGAGAGGAAAGGGCTCCGCTTTTTCTGGAAATGTCTGATCGTTTCTTTAAAAGGAGAAATGACATTTAGAGGGGCAGAGGGCCTTTCTTAAAAAACAGAAGCCAAGAAAAGTACTCTTGTCCAGATTTTACTTCAACGTGGAATGTGAAAAGATTAGTAAAAGAAGAGAGGAAGGAAAGGAAAAAGGACAGAGGGGGAAGAAAATAAGAGGTGCTCAGATTTAAACTTTAAAAACCATCCAGAGACTCAACCCCCTACATTTGCGAGTCTGGAGAAACCCTGGAACTTCGCTCCTAATAGGATATTCCTTTGATTTTATTTCTACTCGAAACAGTTTTAAAGGCCATGTACAAATGTTACATCTTTATTTTTGTTCTTTTTTTTTTTAGGAAAAAATACACAAAAGGCAAAACATCCTCAAATTGTCGTTTTATACAGTGCACAAGGGAATTAAAAATATGTGTCACAAAAGCCGCCCTCCAGCAGCCAAAGTACTAAAAACAAAAGGAGGGGATAGTCCTTCATATAATATATATATTTATATAAAACATATGGAAATTTGTTTTTACATGGATCGGTCTTAGTTTCAAATTTACAATGAATGTCTAAAAAAAAAAACCTACATGGCAAATATTGCCAACAATGTTACACCATTAATACTGATAACGGAGAGTCTGTGTTAGGGAGGAAGAAGGAGAATAAATAACACCATGAGCCTCGCTAGAGTTTAGAAAGTGCCTCGCGCGCCCGCCCGCCGGGCCTCCGGCCCCGGCCCCGTGCCGTCGGCCTCCCTCGACAACCGGAAAGTGTACAGTAGAGATGGGGAGCGACAAAAACACCCGCGGAGAACGTCGAAATGGAATTAAAAAACAGAACGAGAAACACCCTCGGGAGAAGGAGGCAGGGGGGAGGTGGGGGCCGGTGGGCCGCTCACTTCTGGGCTCCTATTTTCCTGTGAGAGACGAACAGTGGCTTCCGAAACGCAAGTTCTTGGCGCCCCGACACTGGCGGGGTGGGGAGGGGTGGGCTGGCCGGGCCCGCTCTCCCCGTCCAGCCCGGGCCGGCTCTGGAGGAAGACGGGAGACACGCTCCACCCCCCAAAGAGTTAAGAATAAAAAGATAAATACTCAGCCCCCAAAGAAAAGCGGTTTGCTAACGGTGAGTGCTGGGTCCCGCGTGTTCGCGTCTTCCCCGGCTCTCCCGGGTCGGGAGGGCGCGGGAGGAGTCTGCCCCCGCGGGAGGCGGCTTCCCGCCGCCGGGCTCCACCGGATCCGAAAGACGAGCGGGCCCCGCCGACACCATTTTAAGGCTTGGTGAGCCGGCGGGGCGGGCCCGTCGGGGAGGGGCCGCGCGTATACCTCGAGGATGCGGCGGGGTCCGCGGCGGGGCCGGCCGCGCCTACATCACGCAGGGCTTGATGTCCTGGTAGGTGACCTGCTGGTGGTAGTAGGAGCCGCCGCCGGCCGCGTGCACCGACGAGGACGCCATGGCGTTGAAGGAGAACACGAACTCCTTCCGGTCGCACATGCTGGGCGACTGCGAGTGGTAGCGCGGGATGCCTGCGGGGAGGGACACGCACTGAGCCGAGTCCGGCTGGGACGTACGGCCGCGCCCGCCCCGCCCCGTGGGGTGCCCCGGCCGGCCCTTCCCCACCCCGGGGGACCAGGCCCCCGGAGCCACCCCCACAGCGCCCTGGAACTGCCCGACACGGCAGGCCGGGCCGGGCGCCCCACGGAGGGCCTGGCTTCTCGGCCCCCCACCCTGCCGGGCCCTGGCAGCCCCCCCCTCCACCCCTCCGTCCTTCCAGAGCTAGGCCCCGAAGGCCACGTCGCTTCCTTCCCTGGGGCTGGGGCTTCTGCAGACCTGGAAGCCAAGGTCTTGAAAAACAAAGCTCGTGCGGGGCCTGCAGTCGGGACGCGGCCGGGCTGGGTGCTCACAGCCGGCCTGGGGCACCCCGGCACGCCAACCCGCGGCCGGCGGGGCTCCCCCAGGCCTGCCCACTGCCCAGCCGGGCTACCGGGGGCCCCTTCCCACGGCCAGGCCTGGCTAACCCGGGCAGGCTGGACCTGTGAGCTCGCGCCTGGCCGCTTCCCTGCTCAGGCCTAACTCTCCCAATCTGCCCAGGGGGAGCCGCCTGCTGCCCCCCCCCAATCTGCTGTCCGGGGCTGGGGTCCCCTAGCTCCATGTAGAGACCGTTCTGTGAAGTGAGGACACTTGGGGTGGGGGGGCTCCAAGAACTTAAGAGTTCTGTGGACCTCAGACTCTTTGATGGGAATGGGGCCTACCCGGTCAGGCTCGGGGTGCCCCACAGAACAGGGTTGCAACAGAGCAACACTGGGGGGGGGGGTCCCCATGGATGGAGGTGGGACTAGAGACCCCCCTTGAGCTGTCCCTCCCGTGGAGTCTGCGCCCCAGAAGCGGAGCTGGGCTCCGGCCTCCCCGCCAGGCCCGGGCTCCCCCTCACCTTGGAGGTCGGCCGGGGCGCCGTGGCTGTTCTGGTGCAGGTAGGGCTGGTCCAGGGAGTGCGTGGAGAGGCCGCCGGGCAGGGGGTTGGCGGAGGGGTTGCAGGGGGACAGGGGCTGCTGCTTGATGTAGGAGGCGCCGCTGTTGAGGGCCGCGGAGGCGGCGGGCGGCCAGGCGGCGGCCGAGCCCGAGTACACGGCGTGCGGCTCCATGACCCCGCCGGCGGGCGCGGGCAGCAGCGGGGAGGCGGGCACCGAGGCGTCGTGGTGCGGGTACTCGCCGGCCGCCGCCGCCGCCCCGCAGCTGCCCATGTACGAGTGGCCCCCGTTGGAGGGCAGGTGGGGCACCGAGTGGCCGGGCAGGGCCATGCCGTCCACGTTGCCCGGCAAGTGGCCGTTCATCACGCCCAGGCCGCCGTCCAGCGCCAGGCCGTTGGGCGGGCAGGAGAGGCCGCCGGGCCCGCCCTGGAAGCCGTAGGTGTCCGGGAGGTGGTTGAAGGCCAGGCCGTTCATCATGCTGTACATGGGCTTGAGCGCCTGGCACTTCCTTCGGAAGCCGCGGGGCCGCCGGCGGAACGAGCCCTCCTCGAACATGAACTCGCTGGCCGGGTCGATGGTCCAGTAGTGGCCCTTGCCGGGCCGGCCCAGGCCCTTGGGCAGCTTGATGAAGCACTCGTTGAGCGAGAGGTTGTGGCGCACCGAGTTCTTCCAGCCCTGGTAGGCGCCGCGGAAGAAGGGGAAGCGGCTCTGCAGGAACTGGTAGATCTCGCTGAGCGTCAGCCGCTTGCTGGGCGAGCTCTGGATGGCCATGACGATGAGCGCGATGTACGAGTACGGCGGCTTCTCGGGCCGCCGGATGCCCGCGTTCGTCTTCTTGGCCTTGGCCGGGCCGGACGCCGCGGGGTCCATGGCCGCGCCGCCGCCGCCGCCCCCTCCGCCGCCGCCCCCTCCGCCCAGCGGAGGCTGCTGCTTGTCGGGCGCCGAGGACATCGGGTGGCTGCTCCCGCCGCCGCCGCTGCCGCCGCTGCTCTGCGCCGCCGAGCGCCCGGGAGGAGGAGGAGGAGGAGGAGGAAGGGGAGGGGGGCGGGGGGAGGGCAGGGGGAGGGGGCTGCGCTCCCGGCCCGCCGCGCCGGCCTGTGCCGTCAGCGCGGCCGCTCGCGGGGCCGCCCCCCCCCCGGCTCCCGCCCCCCCGCCCCCTCCTCCCGTCCCCCGGGCCCTCCCTCCCTCCCTCCCTCCCTCCCTCCCTCCCTCCCGGGAAGGAGCCGCGCGCTGGCCCCTCGCGGAGGCGCCGCCTCCCGGGCCGGGCCGGGCCGTGCGCCCCCGCGGGGAGGGAGCAGCGCCGGGTCCCCGCCGCCCCGGCCCCGCGTGGCCCCCCGCCCTCGGCCCGCGCGCGCGGCTCGGCCTCCCCGGCCCCCGGCCCCCGGCCCCCGGGAGGAGCGCGGAGCCGGCGGGCCTCGCCCCGCCCCGGCCGCGGCTCGGGGACTCGGCGGACGCCGCGGGAGGAAAGCGAAAGCTCGGGGCGGGTCGCGCGGCCCGGCGGCCCGGCAGAGCCGCGGGGTCCCCGGACACGCAGCCCGTCCTCGGGCGCGCGCGGCTGCGGGAGTCCCCGCCGCGGGGACGGACGCGGGGAAAGCCGGCCCGGGCCGGAGACGCGCGCGCGCTCCACACCGATGCGTGACGCCCCCCCCCCCCGCCCCGCACGTGCGCGCCCGCACGCCGCACCGGCGTCCGCACGCACCCCACGGGGCTCCGGGGACGTCAATCAGCACTCGCCCCCCAGCGCCCCCCCACCGAAGCTCACGCGTGGCCGGATTCCCCCCCAGCTCCCGCCCGCCACCCGCACGCTGGAAATCCGCTCACTGCGCCCCGGGCCCCGAGCCCCTGTTTTCCAAGCACGAGTCCTGATTTCCTGAGATGGCAGAGGCCCTGGCAGGAAGTTTACATGGCTCAAAGTAAACACGTTCTGGAGGATTCTTTAATAATAATAATAGGGGACCCGCGGGCGCGCGGGCGCGGGGGGAGTTGGCCCGGCGCCTCCGTGGGCTCGGCCTGCGGCACTGCGCGCCAGGCCGCGTTCCGGAAGGCTGATGGCGCGGGCGGGCGCGGGCGGCGGGTCCGGGAGCGGCTCCTCGCCCCGTCGCCGGCCCGGCCCGCCCCGCCCCGCGGCCGGCAGTGCGGAGCCCCAGTCCGGAGCCGGGCGCCACGCGGCGCGCGCCGACCAGGTGAGTGCGGGTCTCTGGCAGAGCGCGAGGCGGGGGTCCCGGCCCCCCCCCCGCGCCCTCCCCACCGGTGTCCCCAGGCGGAGAGGCGAAGCGGGGCCCGGCCAGGGCATCTAGTGGGCCGGGCCGCGAAGCCCGGGCGGGGGCCGGAGCCCGAGGCGAGCGGCGCGCGGCGCCCAGGCCCGCGGCGCTTCAAAGCCCCTCCGCCCCGGGGCTCCCAGGCCCCGGCCCCCCGCCGGCCGCCCTGCGCCTGGTCGCCTCGGGGGCGCCTGGCACCTCCGTGTGAGGAGCCGGGGGCGGCCGGCTCGGCGGGCCCGGTTGTCACCCCCTCCTCCGGCCGAGCCGGGTCGCCGCAGGATTCCCGGGCGGCGGCTCCACCGCGGGGAGGGGATGGGGGGCGGGCGCGGGGCGCGGGGCGCGGGCGCTAGCACCCGGCGATGGACGGGGGCCGGCAGAGGAGCCCTGGCCGACCTCCTCCCGGCCACGCAGCTCAGCTCCTGCGCTGCCGTTCCTACTCATAGACGGTGCCGGGCCAGGCCCACCCCGTGAACGCGTGCCCTCGGCCCTTCCACGGACCGTCCTGACGGCGCCCCAACAGCCTAGGGGGTCCGCACTGCGCCCGGGCCGGCGGCCCTCGCCACCCTCCGTAAGGTGCTCCGCCAGTGCGCAGGCGCCGGCGCGGCTTCCCCCCACCTTGTTTCCTCCCTCCCTTCCCTCCTCTCTCCCCCAGACTCGGGAGGCCTGGAGCAGTTCAGGGAGAGGCGTTTCCGGGAAGAGAAGGGGGTGGTTGTGCACTGGCCTTTCGCGGTGTGCGGTGTATCAGGCTCCCCCCCCCCAAAGGTGTGGTAGAAATCTCCCTTTTGTGCCTCCACTGTGAAGTGGATTTGCACACCGTGAAGTTGGGAAGCCTTTCCAGTGGCTACATTCGGACCCATGCAGTTGTGGTGTGTGTGTGTGTGTGTGTGCGTGTGTGTGTTCTACTGCTAGTGCCAAGGTCCGCTCTGCCCTCTTTTGAGAGTCACGAATCTTCATCCACTCCCCCAAACCCCCCCCCCCGCTGTCTTGGGGTGAGGGGTCTGAGGGTACCTCTGCCTGGGGGCGGGTGGAGTCAGGATCCCCTTTGGCATCGGCAGAGTCGTTAGGCCTGACAGAAGATGGGGGGATGGAGAGGGGTGGGGGAGGGAGCCAGGGCCTGAGAGAGAAGGAATGAGCTCCCGCCCCCCCCCCCCCCATTTTGGGAAAACCACAGCTGCAGCCAGGAGAGCTCTCTGGGCGATCCCAGACACCGCACCCTGGGCTCCCGAGGTGCCCTGGCAGGGCTCCCTCGGCGGTGCGCCTTCGGGGAGGGGGGGGACCGGCATCGGCGGCGCCGCGTTCCTCCGAGGACAGGTGCCTCGGCTCGGCAGAGCACGGAGCTCCGAGCCGTCGCCGCCCTCCGGGGCCCGGGAAATCAGGGGTGTTAAAATGACGGTGAAACCCACCAGCCCCAGGGCAGCGGGGGACTGGGGACACGCGGGCGGTCCCGTGTGCGGCGGCATCCACAGCTGGGGGGGGGGGCTCCCCGGGCTCCTCTGGACCGCGGAGCCCTAGGATACACGGTTGGACCTGGCCCTTTCTGCCCGCCCATCTGTGTGGAGTGCCCCGGGCGCGGCGCTCGGGCGCCGGGGCTCACGAAACGCCCAGGGCCCTCCGCCCGGCACACCGCGCCCCGCGCGGGACCCAGGGCCCCGGCGCGGCTGCGGGACCCGCTCATCCGCCCAGAAGTCCCCGCGCCGTCCCTGCCCGCGCGCTGCGGGTCCCCGAGCCCCGAGGGACCCCAGGGCCCAGCACCGCCCTGGGGTGAGGTGCTCCCGGGGGGGGGGGCTTTGAACCCTCCCCACCGCGTTGGGGAGCTGCTTCAAGTACCTTCTTTCTCCAGCCAAAAACTGGAACTGATAATGGCATCCGTTTTCCGGGCCCCAGGGAGAGTCCAATCCCCAGTCGTCCGTGACACCGAAACGGGGACCCCAGGACCCAGAGGCAGGCACAGCGGGAGAACTACAGACCCGGCGGGAGTGCAGGTCTCCGCTCCCGGCTTAAAGTAGCGACCCCCCCCATCCTCTCCCAGATCAAATCTGTGCGGGGGAACGCCGCCCCGCGCGCCGGCTGCACCCCGGCACGAGGTACGTTCGCCGGCTAATTGCTTAAGTGAAGCCGCCGGCGCGAGCGCGCGGTAACCCGAGCAGGGAACTGGATCCAGCCGGGCCGTGCCGGCCGGCGGGGGCGCCGCCGACCACCCACCGCGAGGGCAGCCGCCCCGGGAGCGCCGGCCCGGCCGGCTCCCCCGGAGTCCCCCCCCCCGCCCCCCGGGGCCAAACGAAGCCTCCGGGTAGGGTGGGCGACCCGAGCCAGACCTGCGGTGGACCCCAGAGGTGGGGCGCGCAGGCAGCTGTGGGGAGGGCAGAAAGACTGGGGGGGGGCGGGGGACACCCAAACTTCTATGAGGTCCCTACCCCGGGGCACGAGGGCAGGGTGGAGGGGAGATACTTGGGGTGCAGGGTGACAGCAGGGAAGCCCGGGCGCCGGGGACCCCTGCTGTGAGTTATCTTGGCCCGAGCGCCGCCGCGTCCTTCCACTTGAGTGGTGAAAGCGGCACTCGAGATACGGGTGGGTCCCCCGGCCCGGCCCGGGCAGAGGTGTCAAGTGGGTGATGGGTGTGAAGGCCGGGTGTGGGGAATGGTGTGAGGTGTGCAGACCGTCGGGCACTAGCTGCGTGCAGGGGTGGTGGCTCTCCGTGTAATGAAGATTTCAGAGTCGTGAACCTGACCGACCCGCGGTGTCTGTAGGGTACCGGAGGCTTTCCGCGGGCCGATGGCGGCTCCCGGGCGGGCATCCCGGGAGAGACGGACGGGGTGTGCACAGGGTCGTGTGGCACTTCTGAGGACATGCCAGTGGATGCCACAGGCACAGAGTGACACAGAGACGCGTGGTCCCGGCCGCCAGCACCGCTCCAGGGCGCTGCCATTTGACACGTGACACGTGCGGAGCTAATAGTTTGATGGTCACTGGGCTGCGGGGGCCCAGGCCTGCCCCCCCCATGTGATGGGGGAGTTCACCGGCGCCTCCCCACCACCCTGCAAGGCAGGTTCTGCTGGGACCTCAGGGCCCCAGGAACTCAGTGACACCCATTCTGTAGCAATGGGTGACTCCACAGGGCCGGGGGCCGGGGATGGGGACGCGAGGGTCCGTCGCTGGCGTCCCTGGTGGGCCCGCGGCAGAACTGCCTGCCTGGACTTGGCAGAGAGGGGTCGGGAGGACAGAGCTGTGTAGCTGGGGTGCAGAAGGGACCCCGGACTGCTGGGCCCTGGGAGGGGCTTGGTCTGTGCTCCCACTTAGGTTGGGGGGAGCTGACCTACGTGTATTGGTCACCCCCCACCAAACACCAACCCAGGTAGTGTGAGTAGCAGGAGAGAAAGTGGCCAGGGCGGTGGCTCCCCCCCCCCCGGCCTTGCCCCCAAAGAACTTGGGGTGCTTCTGCCCTGGCAGTCTCTCTTCTGCGTTGGGGAGAGGTTCAATGTTTGGTTCAAGAGACAAAGCGGGAACGGAGGAAGGGAGCGAAAGAAGGGGAGCGAGCGGTGGAAGGAGGGAGGGAGGGGAGAGCGCGAAAGAGAGAAAGAGCGATGAGCTCAGCCCGCTCCTCTTGGCCCTTTTACCTCAAAGCACGCATTTTCCATGACGCGCTTCCGTGAAATATTTGACAACACAGCAACCCAGGAATTTCCAGCGCTCTTCCCTGTGCGATTTTTGGGAGTTTTCTGGCGTTTGCAGGGCATGGCCGCCCAGAAGCTTGGGGCCTCCTGGTCCTTGGCCGTTTTCTTCCACAAAGGCAGCTCAGACACCCGAGGGCCCCCCTGCCGCCCCAGCTCGGACGCCCCGGCCCCCCCCCATGGCAGGCACTTGTGTGGGTACAGGGCTCCCTGCTGCCCGAGGAAGGGAGGGGCCGGGCACGGGAAAGGCGGGAGAGGAGGGGCACATAATTAAATTTCAAGGAGCAGGTCCGTTTTTCAGATCAGGAGCAAGCTGTACACCAAGACAGATGTGCAGCGGAGAACTGAGGGGCAGAGGGTGTCTGCAGAGACGGGGGGTGGGGGACCCCGAGAAATGCGGCCCAGTGAAGCCGGAGTGAAAGGGGAGTTCGCCTGGATTTGTTTCCTAATCAAAAGCAGCAATTTGTCCCCAGAAGCCTGCGGTGCGGGCGGTGGGCGGGCGCCGGTCTCCATGGGTGCCCCGCAGTGAACAGTGGGCGTCCTCCGAGGGCACTGGCCTTGGGAGGGGAAGGCAAGGTGGGGAGGGGAAGGGGGAGGGTGGGGGAGGCTCCGGCTTGGGTGGGCGGGAGCTGAGGAGGGCCCCCCCCCGCCCCCCCGCCCACCCCGCCTCTAGTCCGGCCTTTCGCCTTTCGTCCCAGCCGGGTTGCAGCCCACATCTCCCGCGGCCTTGGTGGGGTGCCGGGGGCCCAGTGACCCTTGGGTCTGTGGCGCGTGGGAGCCTGCGGGGTGCATTCCCTGGGGAGGGGGCTGCAGAACTGGGGGATGGAGTGGGGCCCCGGGAGGCTCAGGCGGCGATGGGCAGGCCGGGCGGGCGGAGGGCGCTGGGCGCTGGCTGCCTGGTTCTAGCAACTGCGGGTGGCCCTGGCAAGGCGGAGCGGGAAGTTCCCGGTTCTTGCTGGGAGGGAGGTCCGCCCTCACCCCGATTGAACAGCCCGCCTGTGGAAGAGGGGTCCCCAGAGGTGAAGAGTACAGACCGTGCTGCCCCGGGCCTGCTCTGGTTCTAGGGCGGAGGCTTGCACGCGGGTATCAGTGCCCACCCGCCTCTCGGGCCAGGGGACAAACACCAGCCTTGAACTGAGCAGGGGGGTGGCGGGGTCAGTCCATCATAAATTCAAACCACGTCGCAAAAGCTAAGTGAGCCTACGTGGCCGCGAGCACTCAGGGCCTCGGGGGCCGGGGCCTCTGCGCCTCATTTTTCCCAACTTCCAAACAAGAGCAGGGTGAGGCCCGTCGGGTGGGCGGCCGGCGGGCGGTCAGGTGGGTTAGCGATGGCGGGCTGTGGTTGGCGGGCTCTTGGCACAGAGGCTTGGGGGGGCACACAGGCCACGGGGGGGGGGAGGGGACGATCGCTTGGTGACTGTGGCAGGCGAGGCAGCTGGTGGAAATGGTGGTGCCAACCCAGGGCTTGGCCAGGCCTCGGAGGGCCTGGGGCCAGCGGGGACTGGAAGGCCGCCTGGGCCCGTGGGCAGGTGCGTGCCCGGGGGTCTGCAGAACCGAGTGGGTCTGCGTGGCACAGTGCGCCCTTGCCTCCTTGGGCTGAGCCGTGGGCGAAATTCGAGGGCTCCACATCCCCCAAGGAGCGGCGGCGGGAGCTGTGTGATTCCCATGCAGCCCCCCCCCCCCCCCCGTGACCTCTCTGAATCTTGGTCCCCTTTTGCATTTCAGCCGCAGTGTAGACTGCGGGGAGGGGGGAGCTTTATCCTGAGAAAGCACGGAACACCTGCTTCGTCTGAATGCAGCTAGGATTTAGAGTTGCTATAAACGGACCGGGGCAAACAAACAGCCGGATACACGCAGGATTGGTGTTAAGGCCATGCATAGCCCCCCGTGGAACCCCAGTTTTGAGCTACCACAAGCGGTGCAAGAGAAGATGTCCCCCCCCAACTCTGCTGGACACAAGACGGGGTTAACCCCCCTTCCCAGCTTTCAGCACACTTCATCGCAAATTCGTGGCCGTGGGTCTACTTGGCACCTTTTCCCAAAAGGGCCAGGGGGGCTCGGCTGCCCCCTCCCCACTCAGCTTCAGAGACGCACCCGGAGGGGAGGCCAGGGCTTCAGTGCATCCTCGGTGTTCTTCTTGCTGCAGGGGGGCCTCTGTTTCCCCTGTCCTGGTGTTTGTTTTCAATGCCTGGGGTGGGTGCAGAGCCCCAAAGCCCCTTGGAGCTGCCAGGCTCAGCTCCTTGGGGTCAGAGACCCCCTCCCCAGTACCCCGCGGAGGAATTCTTTCGGGGGCAGAATGGACCAGACAGGCTCTGGCCCTGGCAGAAAGGCAGCAGCGAGGCTGCCGGAGCGCATCTCCTCCTTCCCCGGCGGCTTCGGCTTGGCCGCCCTCCGTGCTCACCAGTTTTCTACCCTGAAATGAAAAAAAAAAATCCAATGGACATGAAGCCACAAAGTCCTCCGAGTTTCAAGTCCTTCTTGGAAGCAGACGCTCCCGCTGGCCCAGGGACGCGCGTCCGCCGACAGCTAGGCCACTCGGCTCCGGGGCTGGGTCATTTTTGAAGCTAGTTTCCTGGGTTTTGCTTGGATTTTGTGTGCGCAGCACCGCAGTGTTTCTCCCTGAGTCCCCCGTCCTCCCCCCCCCCCCACCCCGGTGCTCAGCAATTAATTTACTTTGCAAAAACGCCGTTCCCCACGTGGGAAGATGGCCAAGGTTAGCTGTTCCGAAAGCCAGCGTGAGCCGTGTTTAGCCCGAGTCCGGGCGCTGCTGGCTCGCCGCTCGCGTCCGCCGCCCTTCACCCCCACTCCCAGCCCCGCGTGCTCCCTGGGGGTCCGCTCCATCCCGCCGCTGCGCCCACCACTGCCCCTCGGCGGGTCCCCAATGGCCCGGGAACCGGGAGGACTAACTTAATTAGCAGGCGAACTGGCTGTCTTGCGGGAGCAAACCAGGGCTGCGACTCCCCTTCCGCCATCGCCCGTGTTTTCTCGCTCCCTCCGGCTGTCTGTCGTTGTCCGTCTGTCCAGCGGGCTTTTCCTGCTGGAGTGGCTCTGGCCACCTGCCCTGGGCTCCTGTGTAAGCAGCCCAGACTCATTCGGGTTTCTCAAGTCTGACTGGAACATTCCTCCTGTCACTTCCCCCACCGGCGCCGTGGAGAAGCCCAGTTCGGCCGAGGCGGTGCGGGGAGCGCCGGGCATGGCCGAGAACTCGCTTGTTTGTGCGGGGGGCCGGCGGGGCCGGGGCCGGCGGGGCGGCCGGAAGGGCCCTGTGCCCGGGCGCGTGCGTTCTGTGGGTGTCCGAGGGCACAGCGAGTCCTTTGAAGCGTGGCTTGGCTAATGATGGGTTTATTTCACATTAGCCAGCCCGGGGGAGGGGGAGGGACACTGGGGGGAAATGCACACTTGGGGCCCAGGGTTGGCGGGGGTGCCCCCGTCCCTCCAGTGAGTCTTTCCCCTTGCTTCCTACCAGCTGGGCGTTAGGGGCGGATTCAGGCTGGGGTGCCCGCTCCTGGGGCACCTGGACGCAGGCCCTGGGGCAGGCGGGGTCTGGAAACCAAGCCCGGGCACCCAGCCCCGGTTTTCGGCCTGGGGAGGGGGGGAGAGGGAGAGAAGTCGCAGTCCCCGCCGCGGGCTGCGGCCCAGGGCACCGGTGAGGCAGCGCCAGGTGGGAACAGAGATCGCGTGGTGGGGTGCTCCCAGACCGTCCCCCCGCCCCCCCCCCGCGAAGCCACAGAGCGATTTGGGGAGAAAGGTTATTCCGGACCTCCACGCATCCATCAGAGAACCAGAACACCAAAGGCCGCTCGTTACCACGGAGGTAAGGGAGGCTCGCACACCGTGTTCACCTCGGCGACCATTCCCACCCCCACGGGGGTGTCGGCGTGGATGGACCCCACGCCGGACCCCTGGACGGCCCGCCGAGGCCCGGGTTAAACGCAGCACCGGTGGTCAATTCCCGCAGGAAACGAGAGGACACACTTGCAGACCAGGAGCCTGGGGTCTCCAGGGTCCACGCACCGGGGGCGGGGGGGGGCGGGCCGCCCCATATCCAGGCCCAGGTTCCAGGCTGGGGGTCCCAGGTGACGCTGACCCCCAGACCTCCTCCTCACCGCGCCCCGGAAGGCGGTGACACTCCTCTCTCCGTGGCTGGCTGGTGGGGCAGGTACAGGCGAGCCATTTGCCCCGGTTTTATCAATAGGCGGCTTAACTGGGAATTGGCGTGGACGACTTGCCACTACCTAGGGGGCTGGGATCTGCGGGGCGCGCCCCGGGAGCCAGTGCTCCCCAAGGGCCCCCGTGGACCCAGGTGCCGGGGCGCGGCAGGGCCAGGGGGAGCGGTGGGGTGGCGGCGGGACCTCGCCTGGCGAAGTAGGTGGCCGTGTATATTTTTGTTCAAGTGGTGTTTATGTTAATGAGAAAGGATGGAATTACCAAACAGCCGGTGGGGGCGCGCGGCGGCGGGGTCCGGGGGTCTGGGACGCAATCAAAGGGCGCGTGCGCCCCTCGGGCCCCAGGGGTTTTAGCAGAACCCCCTTCCTGCCAGCTGGGGCAAACTTTGCCGAACCTCACTCTTAACTCTCTCCCTCAAAACCGGGGCTCTGATTGCAATCACGTCCCCCATGCTCTAACGCGGGAGCCCCCCCCCCCAGGGCTTCCTTCTCCCCACGCCCAGCCCCGGGCCTCGGGAGTCTAATCAGCTTTGTGGAGGAGAAAAAACCGGATTCCAGCCCCACAGCGCTGTTAAAAAGTTGCCCAGAAACGGAGCCCGGGACACGGGGCTCCTGGCTCCCCGGCTCCGCTCCCCCTTCCCCTTCTTTTCTTCTTCTTCTTCTGATATAATGAAGCCGGGTCTCCACATTCATTTCCCAGCCCAGACGCCTCCCCCACCCCAAGAAAACCTTTCCTCTTCCTTCCTCCCTCCAAGAGGGAAGGAAGACGCTACCCAGCCCTTCCTCAGCTCCGTGAGGTTGGGGGCAGGAAAAGCTACGCAGGAGGGAAGTGGCCCCCCAGGGCGAGGGCGAGGGTGGGCTGGCGGATTCCGGGCCCTCGCCAGAGGCGGGCTCAGGTGTGGGGGTGAGAGGCGGGGGAGGGGCTGCCCAGCCGAGGGGCTCCCCGGGGCTCCCCCCCCCCCCCCCCCCCCGCTCCTCCACTCTCCTCTCGGCTCCCTCCTGCCTACGGACGGAGCAGCCGGAACCCCAGCTCGGAAAGACCTGGCTCACCAGGGCTGAGGAGAGAGGGGGAAGGGGGGGGGAGGGAGGAGGTGGAGGAGAAGGGGGTCACGGGGCTTCATGGAAGTTCCGCGTGCAGCTCTCCCTCTCTCTTGGGGTGATTCGTCTTGAGTTCTAGGTAGAGAAGCTGCTGGCTGGGGTGGGGGTGGGGTGGCTCCCTGGGGGCTGGGAGCCGAGCTAAGGGAGGGGAGGTGCTCGGTGGGGTCCCCAGGAGGTCGGTGGAATTGTTGGGGCGCTGCTCTTCACAGGACAGCCGCAGGTCTCCAGATTGGAGGAGCATGGTGGGAAGCGAGCCCGAGCCCCAGGAGGCTCCCAACACCAGGCCCTCCCCGACAAGGGCCCCCCACCAGAGCCCAGCGTGCCCAAGGCCCAGCCCTGGCACCCCTGCGGCCTCAGAGAAGGCCAGGCGGGGCGAGGGGCACAGGCACCCGCCGGAATCCCTCCCCCCTGCTTGGTGGCTGAGGTCGGAAGCTCCGCAGGGCCTGGGTTCTGCAGGCAGCACTGGGGGGGGGTGTCACAGACCCGGCCCCCCCCAGCCCCCAGGCCTTGGTGGGGAACCATCATCGCCAAAGAACCTTGGGCCGGTGTCGGTCCCCTGTGCGCAGTGGGGGGCGTGGGGGGCGGGGTGCACCCCACAGCCACCTCGGCCCTGTCCTCAGTGGCTTTGGGAAGCAGAGGGGCAGGGACGCGGGGTGGGCGGGGGGGGGGTGCCCCTCTCCCCGTCTGGCCGGTGGGCCAGGGCCGGGGACTCCGGGCTGGGGCCCAGTGAACGGGCTGCGGCGGCGGCGCCCGGGCCCCATCGGTTGGCTCCCCGCGCCCCTCGCCCACCTCTCCCGGCCTGGCCCGGCTGGGACCTGGGACGGAGGAGGAGGACGCAGCACTTTCTCTGGGGCCCGTGGATGCCAGACGGCAGCCCCTGTGCGCCCCCGGCCAGCTCCCCCAGCCTGCAATTAAACTCCAGGTCAAATATCTCCCTAACGACGCTATCAGGCCGGTGGCTCATTAAGGCGTATATTTAGCTATAAAATAGGGGTTGTAGCAAGCGGGAATGAAAATGATTGTGTTCTGGGAATGAATCCTTTTAGCAGAAACCAGAGCTGTTATTTACCACGGGGAACTAAGTACAGGCTGGGCTTTCCAGGCCTCTTCCGGCTCTGCCTGCGCCCCCACCGCAGGCCTGGGTACCAGGTGCAAATCTAGCTGAGGCCTAGGAGCCTCGCGGGGGGCGGGGGCGAGCCTTGGCCCTCTCCCCCCCCCTCCCCGGGAGGCCGCCCACCCGCTGGGGGCTGCTGGGATGGGTTTCTAGGTGAGCAGGCTCTCCAGGAGCGGGGAGATCAAAGGCAGACAAAGTCAGGGTGCAGCCCAGGGAGGAAGCTGCCTGGAGGGGCGCTGGGGGGCGGGCGGGCGAGCCGGGCTCTGGGTTTGATGGACAGGCCTCCCCCAAGTCACTTGGGGTTGCTGGAGGCCAGGTCTGGACAGACTCGGGGCCCGTCTCTGCCCGCCATGCCCGGCCCAGGTTTCTATCTGCCGCGTGACCCAGTGCGGCCAGGGTGAGCCCCACCTCGTGGGAGCCCAGGCCTCCTTACACCCCTCCCCGCCCCCAGGCAGCAGGTGGCCCCGGCTGGAGCGGGAAGCTTCCAGATGCCCTGCCCCTGCGATGCCTAGCCTGGGTCTGGCAGGGCTCTGGAGGGGAACTGGGCTCGTGTGGGTGGGAACACCCCCAAACATTGCCGCGCAGGAAGTGGCCGGTGACCCACAAGCTGCAAATATTTGGATAAACGTTGAGGGAGTCCCCAAACTGGATGCCTGCCCGAGGTTCTCGAGGGGGCAGAGGAACCGCAGGCGAGGCCCCTTGCGGTGGCTCCACTCCAAAGGAGCACGGGCCGGCCCTGGAGCACCGGACGGCCCTGGTTCAGGCCGGCCTGGCCGGAGACATGAGGGGCTACCCCAGACCTTCTGACCCTACCCCGAGATCTGGGAGCCCGCTTTGTTTTCTTTTGCTTTGCTTTTTTGCTTGCCTGCTTTTTGGGCGGGGGGGGGGAGGAGGAGGCGGGGGCTTGAACTCAGGGCCTGGCATCACTGCTTGGCTTTGCCACTCAAGGGCCCCGTACCGCCCGAGTCGCAGCTCCGCTCGAGGCTCCTCGGTGGTTACTTGGGCCGACTCGGAGCTGCGATCCTCAGGTCTCAGCTTCCCGAGTAGCTGGGGTGACGGGGGGGGGGGGGCGAGCCGCTGCTGTGGGCGGCTCCTGGGCCCCAGTGCTGGGCCCCCTGGGGCTGGCTGCTCCTCGTCTCTGGGCCTCTGGGTCGGTTCCTCTGGGTGGGGGCTCTGAGCCCCTGTGAGGAGGGGTGGGTGTCTCTCCCGGTTTCACTGGCTTCTCTCCTCATCTCCCCCTCCCCTCCCCCTCCTCCCTGGAGAAGCCCCCCCTCCCCATTTCATGGGGAGGCAGCAGCATGACCCCCGTGGTTTTCCAGGAGGGGAGCCCGAGGGCCAGGACCTTCCATAAGCCAAGAGAGCAGCCATTGCCGGCCCTGAGGGGACCCGCGGGCAGGGGTGGGCGGCGGTGACGGGGGCCCGGGGGGCATCTTGGGGTGCGGCACTGGTGGCGAGGGCAGGGAGACGTCACCAGCCCCATCACCCGCACGCCCCCCGTGTCCGCGCCGGGGGGAGTAGGGCTGCACGAGGCACGCGTGTGTTTAAACCTCGGCTTGTTAGTTAAGAGAAATACGGAGTTCAGCGCCATAAAACCCGCACGGAGGGCCTGGGCTATGGGGGCCGCTCCCATCTGACCGAGGGCTCCGGGGGGTTGACGAAGCCGGGGCGCAGGGCAGCCGCCGGCGTGAGCGGGCCCCGGCCAGGGCCCAGCTGTCTCAGGCACAGGCGCGAGGAGCCGCAGCCCTGCTGCTACGGGGGGTCTCGTGTCCTGCAGCAGGGTAGAGTGGGTGTCTCCGCCTTAGGCTCGCCTGACAGCACCCCGACAGTGACAGCGGAGATCCACTGCCCAACGCGTGGGTTTGGTTAGCAGCTCGTTTGCCCTCGGGCCCGCACAGCAGGCGGGGGTTGGTCATTTTCACCGCTGCGTAGTGCTCCACGGCACAGCGTGGCGGCTCTTCACCTCCGGTCGTTGCAGGTGGGGCCGCCGGCCCGGCTGGGCCCCCGCCGCACGTGGCTGTCTGCCGGCGGGTGATAGCTGGGGAAGGACGCGCAGGCCGGAGTCCCGGCCCCGGGCTGCAGTCTGGCTCCGGCCGGGGGGACCCGGTGCCCCGTCCAGCCCGGGCCCCGCCGGGCTCGCACTCTGGAATGCCTGGAGAGTCCGTGTGTCCGTCCGGCACTCTGGAGGAAACGTGAAGACTTTTTCAAATGCTGGTTCTGCTTCTTTCAATCAGTTCTAGGTTTGCCTTTGGGGGCCACCCCAAGACCACGGGACCCCCAGCGCCCCCCCCCCCACTTCAGCGAAAGACAAGCCTGTCCTGGCGAGGTCGTTTTGTGGTTTGCGCTGCGCCCTCTCGGGCCGGGGCTGCGGGCCTGGGCGCCGCCCCCGAGCTCCGCGTTCCCGGCTCCGCGTTCCCGGCTGTGCCGCAGCGGCCGCCGTGCTCTGGCCGGTTCACTGCGGATGAGAGTCCGGCAGGCGTTGCTCCCCAAGCTGGCTTCGCCCGGCCCCCTCAGCCCCCGGCCTCCTGGGCTGCGGGGTGGGGGGTCACAGCCGTGGAAGGGCCCCACGCTGCCGCTCGGGCCGGGAAACCCGAGTCTCGCGGGATCCACCGCCCCACGAAAACCGCCGCGAAATTGCTCCCTTCCGTCCGGGCCGGCCCAGGAGGCCCGGGACAGGAGGCCATTGTGCCCCGCCGGCCCTCCCCGGGCACAAAGGGGCCTTTCACAGCCGCCGGCGGGCAGGCGCTTTCCTCGGCCGGCCCCGGGCACGAGGGGGGTTCGAGTCCTGGCGCTGGGGCTCCGGGCGGGGTCCACGGGCCACCCGGCGCCCACGGGGCTGGGACGGCTCCCGCGTGTCCCGGAGGGGCAGTCACTCGCGGGCAGACACCTGGCCCGCGTGCGGGGCCCGGGGGCCCGGCGTGAGAAGCGTTGCGTGCGTGCCCGGCCTGCGGCGTACGGCTGTGCGTGCGTGCGTGGCCGGCCTGTGGCGTACGGCTGTGCGTGCGTGCGTGCCCGGCCTGCGGCGTACGTGCATGCGTGCGTGGCCGGCCTGCGGCGTACGGCTGCGCGTGCGTGCGTGCCCGGCCTGCGGCGTACGGCTGTGCGTGCGTGCGTGGCCGGCCTGCGGCGTACGGCTGTGCGTGCCCGGCCTGCGGCGTACGGCTGTGCGTGCCCGGCCCGCGGCGTACGGCTGTGCGTGCGTGCGTGCCCGGCCCGCGGCGTACGGCTGCGCGTGCCCGGCCCGCGGCGTACGGCTGCGCGTGCACGGCGGGGGGCGGGGTTCCGGATGTGATCGCCTCGCTGAGCGCACAGCCCGCGGTGGGATCAGGCGGGGGGCCGGGGGTCCCGGCTGCAGTGGTCGCGCGTGTCCCGGGGCGCACGCCCGTCCTGGCGGCCCACAGTGCTGTCTCTATTCTCTGGTACAGAGTGGTCCCCGGCCGGGCCGGGCCGTGCCGTGCCGGGAGCCGCCTTCGTGGGGTTCACGGGCGACGGGAGCCTCGCTCTTCCTGTCTGGGCTGGCGTGGCGTCTCCCCGGCCGCGCTCCGCCCTCGAGTATCGGGGCTCGCGGGGGAGGAAGGTGTTGGGCCGGAGGACGCGGCCGTGGACGCGGGCGGCTGGGAGCCGAGGGCCCCGCCCGCGGCGTGGGGGGACGGGGGGGGGGGCCGCCGCCCGCAGGCACCGAGGCAGGGCCGCCACCCTCCCCGGGGGGCGCTCCGCGCGGCTGGGCCCCGAGGGCGCGGGCTCCCTTCCCTCCGCGTCTGCTGCCAGCGCCCCGCGCCAGGCCCGGCTGAGTGCGCGGCTCTCAATGTTCCCGTCCGGCCGGCAGGCTGAGCGTCAGCCTGGTGTCAGGGAGTGCTCCAGCCGTGGGGCGGCGTGGGGCGGCGTGGGTGTCGTGGGGTGCATCGAGTGGCGTGGGGCGGTATGGAGCAGTGTGGGGTGTCGTGGGGTGTCGTGGGGGCAGCGTGGGGTGTCGTGGGGTGCATCGAGTGGCGTGGGGCGGTATGGAGCAGTGTGGGGTGGCGTGGAGCGTCGTGGGGTGGCGTGGAGCAGCGTGGCGTGGCACGCGTGCTTAGGAAGAATGAGCACCGCGTGTGTGCGTTGGCGGGTCACGGCGGCAGCGGCCCCTCGGGCCATGTTCCCGGCAGCTACCAGGGGTGGGGCTTCCACGATTCCGCGTGTTACCACGGGTTTCTGTGTCTTCACCATCCAGCGTGGCTTCCCGGCGTATGTTCTGCGCTTGGCATTCACACGCTTGCTGTGCGCGCAGGTCAGTACCGGGTACCGAAGTCCACGGGTGACTGCCGCGTGGCCGGGGGGGGGGGGTGGCGGGCCCTCCCCTCCCCCACACGGGCGGCTGAGACGGTTGCTCGGCACAGCTGGGGTTTTGGATCCTTGGGATTTCAGAGTTCTGCGGTAGAGACGGTCCAGCACGATGCACACAGATATGTAGACATATGTATATATCGGCTACCACACGCACGGTGTAACGGAGGGCGTGCACATAGAGCCTCGTCTTTGGCCATCTCTGCCTTACCTTTGCTTGCTTTTCTTTTTTATGTTCACGAGATAGAACGCGTTTTCTGTTGCCTCTCGGCAGCGCCGCGCGGGGGTTCGTGTTTGCGGGGCCGCTGCTCTGCCCCTCGCGCTGCACCTCCAGCCCGGCAGGACGCGCTTGCTCTTCGTGAGCAGCGTATGCCGTTCCCCGGCCGCGAGGGCCCGTGGCCGCGCTCTTCGCCCGTGGCTTTCCCCCCCACGGCGGACCCCGGGACTCTCTTCCTGCCCGCTCCCCAGCTCTTTTTGATGGCCGCGTAGCATTTCGTCACGATGTGCCTCGCTTGTCCGGCACGGATGGTGAGCGAGGAGGGCCGGGCCGGAGAAGGCCAGGGTTCCGGACTCACTGGTGGTTTGTGGGAGCGCGCGGTGGGTGGGGGGGGGAGCGGGGGAGCGGTGTTGAGGGCCAGGTGGGAGGTGCGGGGGGGAGGGGATCTGCGAGCACGGCCGGCCGGGAGGAGCCTTGCTCCCGGAGCCTCCGCAGGCCCAGGACTCCAGCGAGCAATGTGCAAATGATTTGCCGCCCCCCCCCCCCCCCGCTTCTCGTCGCAGGAAACAGAGAAGCAAAGAAGTTAGCAAGCTTTTTTTGGCAGAGGACAAAACACAAAACGCCCAACCACAGAATTCTCAAAAATATTGCTAAGCACTAATTTCGCTAACACGTCAGACGGCCCCGGATGGGTCTCGGGGATCTTGTTCCCCGGCTGGAAATGGTTCTTGAAAGCCACATGATCCCGGATCCACCGGGGCCAGCGGGATAAACAGAGAATCGGCTGGGCCGGCGGCCGTGCCAAGCAGCCGGGCTTCCCCGGGGCTGGGCCCGGGGCGGGCAGCCCAGGCCCGAGCAAGAAGCCGGGCGCAGAGGCGTGGCTAAAGTGGTAGAGCACCGGCCTCGCGAGAGCAAGCCAGGTGAGAGAGAGGGCGAGGCCGAGTTCAAGCTCCGGCACACGCGTGCACGCACGCACACGCAGAACGGTCCACCAGATCCAGAAGCAAAGGCGCGGCAGAAAGCAGCACCTTGTGGAGATGGCCTCGCCCCCCGCGGGCGGGCACCCCCTCCGGCCTCCAGGATCGGGGGCTTTGGCAGAAGCGGCCAGATAGCCAGGCGGATGGGGCTCATCCCTGCGCGGAGGGTAATGAGTCACAAATGCTGCAGCCATGGCTTCCTTTGAAAGAAATGCACACCACCAAACCCATTTTAATTAAAGATATTGTCTTTGTAGTCAGGCCATCGCAAGCGAAGGCAAAACTGCTTTCATGTGGCAGAAAGATACACAGAACTGAGCTCGTTTTCCCATGAAAGGGCTGGGCGCGCTTTGTCTTTTCTCCTTTTCTTTTTCCTTTTTTTTTCTTTTCAAATACGAGAACGGTTTGTTGCTAACAAGCCGGGGAGATGCTGCGGAAAGCTGTCGTTTGCAGAGAAGAAGATCGCACATCCTCCGGAGGAGCCATTTGTTGACGTTAAACCGGTCGGAAGGCGTGCCAAGTATGCGCCAGCTGCCGTTTCCCTTTGAGATCGGACATGCGATCCTGATTTTTAAGTGAAAAACACAGCTGAAAACCAAATACACATACCTACACGCACATCTGAGGCTCCCGTGGCTGAGAAATGACCGTGGGGCGCCGCGGCCTGCGTGTCTGCGGGAAGATCAACCTGAACGCGCGAGACGGTGGTTTGGTTTGTAGTTTCAGAACTACGCCGCGGTGGAAGCGCCTCCCGGAGTCGGGCCCCAGAAACCGGGAAGAGGGGAGCGTTTCCAGTCAGAGGCGCGTGGAGTTCAGTGACCCCCGGGAGCCCGGCGCGGCCCCTCTCGGTGGCTGCGGCTCGCTCACGGACCGAGGCACGGCCCAGTTCTGGAAGCTGCCAGTGGACGGGGCAGTGGCCACCGCACCGTGCAGACCCCATCTTCAGCCATGGCGGCTGCCCTCCGCTTGGGGACACCGTGGGCAGAGGCGTCTGGGGCCCGGTCACCTCATGCCCGCTCCGGGGAACTAAGCTGCCCGGGCTCGGGGGGGGGGGTGGGCAGCGGGGTGCGCTACGCTTCTGCCTCCCAGGAGGTGTTTTAATCATTCAGGTTTCGTGCCAGTCTTGGGGCTTGAACTCAGGGCCTGGCGCCGTCTCTGAGCTTTTGTGCTCAAGGCGAGTTGAGGCCCAGGGCCACTGCCCGCTTTTTGCTGGTTAATTGGAGACAAGAGTCTCCTGGGTTTTCTGCCTGAGCTGGCTTTGATCCTCGCTCCTCAGATCTCAGCCTCCTGGGCAGCGGGCACGACAGGTGCGGCCCCCCTCCCCGCCCCTCCCAGGGCATTGGCAGCGCTTCCCCGAGGGACGGGCCTGTCGGGCTCCGCTGGCTCCGCCGCGCGTCCACAGCCAGGCTGCCGGGCGGGCGGACGCCGAGTCCAGCTTCACAGAGGCCACCGCGCGGGGCACCGGCTTTGGGCGTGAAACCCGTCCCCGCCTCCTCCGGACGCCCCAGGCCGCCAGGCTCCGCCCGTCCCGGGCTGGGTCGACCCTGCCCCGCCGGGCCGCAGCCGCAGCCCCGCAGCCCGTCCATCCGCACCCCTGCGCCCAGCCCCGCGCCCAGCCCCGCGGCGGCGGCGGCTCTGTGGGTCTGACCCGCGGCCGCGCGTCCCAGGGGCAGACGCGGCTCCTGAACTTGACCGGACCAGGGAGGAAGGAGGAACGGCCGGAGCCACCTCCACGCTTCCCCACGCGGCCCCCCTCCCCGCCCCCGCCCTCCCCAGCAGCCCCCTTTGACGGGACGGGAAACGGAGGCGTGGAGAGGGGTCCCAGAAGCACCGAGTCTGACTCCAGGAGCCCCCCTCCCACCCCCTCATCTCCCTGTTTGTCTGCAGAGCCTCTCTCGTGCCCCCGTCTCAACGGATGAGCAGCACCGACGACGGAACTTTCCCCTCGCCTCCGGGCGGCCCCGCACCTGAGCCATGTCCTCCCCCCCCCCACGTGTGTCCTAGGAAGACTGCGGTCAGGGACGCCGAGGGACCAGTGTTGGTGGTCTTCCAACCTGGCCCCCGTCCTCCCTCGTCCCCGGCTGTCCCGGTCCCAAGGTACTGGATATTGGGGTGCTGGCGTCCCCCAGCCTCTGTACCCCAGGACGGGTCCCCAGCTCGGGACAGCCGTCATGTCACCCAGCAGGCAGCGCCAAGGACAAAATCTTCTCTGAGCCTCCAGGAGCCCAGCGAGCTCACGGGATGAAGCGCCTGGTCCAGCCGGGATGCCGCCCCGGGAGCCGAGCCCTTCGGAGCCTGGCGCAGAACCTGCCGTCGGCCCCAGCCTGGCCCAGGCCGCCCGCCCCGGCCGCCTCCCCTCCCCTGCCGCCCGGCCAGGCTCCCGCGTCGGGAGTGGCCCGCCCGCGTGGCCCTCGCTGCGTCCCCTCGCTGTGGCCCAGCCTGATAACCGCAGTTGGAAATGGACGACACACGTTTCCCACATCTGCTCCACATTTGCATGTCCGAAATCAGAGAAGCCACTAGCGCGGCGGCCGGGCGGCCCGGGGCCGGGGCCGGGCTGCCGCGGGGCGCCGATTGGACGTTCCGCCCCGGCCAGAGGAGTTTCTAGGTCTTTCCAGGAAATTGAGTGGAACACCCAAACTGACATTCAATATTAAATATTCGACTCGCGGGGCTGTTCTGCAGAGTCTCCTGGCATCCGACATCTGGGAGAGAATTCTGTAAATGGAGAAATCGAATACCTGGTTGAATGAGACTCATCAGAGCTAAGAAATTAAGGTATTACTGTCGCTACCCCGAGACAGGCCGCTTACGAAGGTAGAGCTATTAAAATATGATTAGCTAAACCGTATTTTGTCTCAAAAAACGTCATACACCATTAAAGTTGAGAAGACTTTGATGCAAATCCCCCTGGCGGAGGGCCTGCCTTGTCAGCAGCTCCCAAGCCGACAGCTCTCTCTGCAAATACTCGGTCTCCCGGAGCGGGGGACCCGGGGGCGTCCGGGAAGCGGCACCCCGGCACCTGGACGGTCCTGGCGGCGTGGGGTCCATGGGGCCCCGGCCAGGGCCCGGGAGCGCGGGGCTGGGTGTGGAGCCTCACAGAGTCAGGAATCTGGGTGCTCTGTTTCAGCCCAGTAGCAGAAAAATAATGCAGATTCCCAGGCTCCACGCCACACTCACCCAGCCCAGAAGTTCACCTTTGACCTCTGCCCATCCAGATGTTCTGAGGGTGGGGAGGGAGAGCAGGGAAGGTCTGGCCGCTCCCGGGCCACCACCAGGTCCCCAGTGCCGAGCCCTGCCCTGCACACACACGTCCAAGAACAAGGGGGCTCACTTAGTGTGTCCCCCCCATTCAGAGACCAACAGACCAACTAAGGAGAGGACTGGGGTGGGGGAGGGGAGCTGAGGTCTGGGAACACGGGTGTGGGGGGAGCTCCTGCCTGGGGACCCAGGGGGGGCCTCGTGTCCGGGGACACGGAGTGGGCTCATGTCTGGGGAGATGGGGGGCGGTTTGAGCTCGTGCCTGGGATACGCGGGGGGGGGGGGGGGAGGTGTTTACTCTGCGAGGCTGGTTCTGGATTTCCTTCAACCACCAAGGCCTGGAAGGCACCCAGACATAACAGAACCGACCGTGCCGTCCACTTAGCTGGTGACCATGAGCCTCGTAAGCTGCCCGGAGAGGCATCAACGGAAACAAGTCGTTCCCAGAGCTCACCGCTCCGCCATTTGTTTGGCTTGGCCCAAATGCCGGATGGTGCCTGGAATTATTATTTTACTATTATTGTTGTTACGACAGAATCGTGGGTGACTCATCTCCCACATCTGAGCTTTCCTCCTGCCGCCTGCCCACAAGGGAAGCCTCGTTGCTGCCTGGGACCCCGGGTGGCCGGAGCCCGCAGGCCGAGCGGGGTCGGCCGCTGTCCTTGGCTCGGGCCGCGTGGACGGCACTCGGCCGCGTCTCTGGGGTCCGGGCCTTCTCTGTAAGGAGGGCGGTGCTGGTGTCACGGCTCCGGCTGACCTGAGCGGCCACGGCCCGGGAGGAGGGGAAGTGCCTGGCCGCAGAGCCCAGCACATCGTGGGGGGTGGGGCGGCGTCAGATCGAAGCCCTGATTGGACCTCAGGAGGAGTGAGCTCGCCGTGCCTCAGTTTCCCCACCTGCACGCAGGAGCGACAGCCACAGTGCTACACAGGGTGTTGAGAGCAGAAGGCCTCATGAGGAGCCCCTCCCCCTTCCTCCCCCTCCCCTTCAGACTATGTGCCTCTGGTTTTATTTTTAAGACCTCCTTTCCTTTACTCTTGCATTGTCACTGAAAGTCACCGCACGATACCGCACGATCGACTCTTTCATCTCAGCATTTATTTTCATTGCTGATAATAATTATTCTGTGCTGCACACTGGGTTTGAACTCTGGGCCCCGAGTGCTTTGCTTTTTTACTGGTTACCTGGGAATAAGAGTCTTGAGGCCCTGCCCGCCCTGGCTGGCCTCCAGCCTCGTTCTCGGAGCTCGGCCTCGTGCGCGGCGGGGGTCACGGACCACTCTCCACGCTCTCACGTTGCTGTTGGTGACGGTTATTATTACTAGAAACGTTCCTTCTGGGGCCCAGTTTATTCAGCCCACGCGCCTTTATTTGAGCAATGCAGAAAAAACACAGTTCTCTTTTGGTAGCTCTCTGGAAAGAGTCAGAACCCAGTGGCTTCCTGGCGGATGCAGGGAGTGGGAGCCACACAGACGACAAGGGCTCCATGGAGGCCTGCGCGTGGGAAAGGGAAAAAGGAAGCCATTCTCCCGTTCATCGCTCACCTGTCAACCACCCACCCACCCACCCACTCCTCCACGCATCCACCCACCGTCCCACTAATCCACCCATCATCCATCTATGCAACCACCAGCCATCCACCCACCCACCCATCCATCCACTCATTCGTCAGTCAGCCCCTCCGTCCACAGAGCTGCCCAAGCGTCCTTCCAACTGTGCAAAACAGCATTCACTCGTGCGTGTCCTCGTTTGAAGTCACCGCGTGCCCCCTCTTCAATCTGCCCGTGGCACCCCTCTCTGGTGGGTGCACCGTGACTGCCTTCTCGGTGCGTGGGGAAACCTAGGCCCGGCGACCCCACCCCGCCGCGGGAGGCCTGTCGACACGCCCGTGCGTGCCCGGGCGCTCCCTGTGGCTGCCTGGGGCTCCTCGTGGACGGAGGCGTGGCGCCCACCATCACCGTGAGTGATAACTGGTCTCAGGGCGGGGCACGATTGCCCCAGGACGCTCACCCGCCTCCTCACCCAGCTTGGAAGGTTTCCTCCCGAGGATCTGGGCAGCCCCGGGGGGCGGGGGGAGCCATCCGCACGCAGCATCCAGGGAGGTCAGCCTGGAGCCCGGGGTGGAGGCTGGAAGGAGCCGGTCCTCTCCACTGGAGTCGTGTGCAGTGGTGTGTGGGAACAAAACCACACTTCCTGTGTTTACTGAAGCTTCTATGGAGGATGAGCAAAGCCCCGGTCATCCAGGCCCCCGGGCACATTCCTACGGACCAGCTGCCCAGGAAGGAAGTGGGGAGGGAGGGGGCCAGTGAAGATGTCGAGGAGGGGCCAGGTAGAGGCGGCCTGCCGACCCTGAGTGTCTGGACACCTCGGGTGGTGGGAAGTAAAGGCCAAGGCCGCCCTCCACGTCTTCAGAGAGGTAGGAAAGGGGGAGAGGGTCTCCCTGCACAAGACAGAGCCCAAAGCTGGAGCTCCCCACCAGTGCCACCACCACCATCACTGCCATCAGTCATTGTCACCACCACCATCATCATCACCGCCATCACGGTCATTGTCACCACCACCATCACCATCACCGCCATCACGGTCATTGTCACCATCACCGCCATCACGGTCATTGTCACCACCACCATCACTGCCATCATGGTCATTGTCACCACCACCATCACCCTGTCATCCCTACCAACTTCATCATATTCATCACCATTGTCACCACCACCACCACTGTCACCACCACCACTACTGTCACCATCACTGTCACTACCATCACCATTGTCACCACCACTATCACCATTGTCACCACCACCACTGTCACCATCACCACTGTCACCACCATCATTGTCACCATCACCACCACTGTCACCATCACTGTCACCACCACCACTGTCACTACCACCATCACCACCACTGTCACCACCACCATCACCATTGTCACCACCACCACTGTCATCATCACCATTGTCACCATCATTGTCACCATCACCGTCACCACCACCACTGTCACTACCACCATCACCACCACTGTCACCACCACCATCACCATTGTCACCACCATCACCATTGTCACCACGTCACTACCACCATCACCACTGTCACCACCACCACAGGCGCTGCTCTCATCACTCCATCGCCTTTCATTATCACTACCAGTGTTACCATCTTCTTCATCATCATCACCATAGAAACCACACCAGCTGCCCCTCTTGAAGCAATTTGGGTGCACCCCATGCCATGCGGCACCGTGCACCTCCCTCTGGAGCAGGGGGTCCCACCATCCCCACTGTGTGACAGGGAAACTGAGGCTTGCAGGGGTGAGTACTTTTCCCAAGTCACACAGCTGGCTAAGGTCAGGGTCTGGACAACACGTCGGCTCTGTCCGGGCTTGCGCGTCGGGCTTCCAAGTTCCACCTGCAGGTGGGGAGGCTGAGGCTGCTCTACTCCTGTCAGAGAAGGCGGCCAGGTGGCATGCCCACC
The DNA here is from genome assembly GCF_023159225.1 of Perognathus longimembris pacificus. Taxonomy (NCBI): domain Eukaryota; kingdom Metazoa; phylum Chordata; class Mammalia; order Rodentia; family Heteromyidae; genus Perognathus; species Perognathus longimembris. The sequence continues at coordinate 2,028,812 of NC_063170.1, forward strand.
TCCACAGGGCCCCCGCGGGACACCTGGGCGGGGGGAGGTGTGGGACCGCCTGCCCCCAGGGAGCACAGCGCTGCCCACAATCACCGCTGTGTCGTGGCCGTCGGTCCCGCCCAGGCTCCTTCTCCACGGCCCTGGGTGGGGAGGCGGCGCCCGGACAGGTCCTGAACGCCCGGCGCGTCTGCACCAGAGGCAAACGATCGAGGCAAAGGAAACGCCTGGCGGGGGCTCAGAGAAACCGCACTGCAGGCCGGCCATGCCTGCCTCACAGGAGGGTGTTTGGAGCTGGGGGCATTTGTTAGGTTTTCCAGAACTGCTCTCAGTAATTGGACAGCTTGTAGTTGTGCCGAGAATCTGCCTATCGCATCCACGCTTCCCAAGCCTTCCTCCTGGTCCTCCCCCCCCCCCAGCCCCCTGAATTGGCCCCACAGAAGGCCCTGGTCGAGACCGTAAGCAAAGCTCCCAGCCTTTACCTGGGCGGAAGCCCCGGCCAGCTTCCAGCACCAAACCTCCAGCCGAGTGCTGCACCATCTTGAAAGATGGCCGCCCAGCGTCCATCCCCCAGTCTCCGGTCAACTAGCCACACCGGAGCGCGGGCGAGCCAGGGCCACCACCCCTGCTGCCGCTGGGCCGGGCCTGTCATCTGCGGGGTGTCTAGAACGTGCTCAGCCTGTGCGGGGCGAGGGGGCCGCATTCAGGGACCCGGAGCAGGGCGGCATTCGCTCGTCCCCTCTGTCACAGAAAACGACTGCCTGTCCCTCAGCAAGGGGGGGCTCACGGCGGATTGTCAGGGTCTCCGCCTCAGCCCCTCGTGCCATGCGGGGAGACAGCTGCCGACTCAGGCGATACAGGGCCTCGGACCCCCCCTCGCCGGGCCCTGGGCCTGGCTGGCGCGGCGGGCAGGTTGGGACCGGGGTGGGGGTGGGGGAGCCGGGGTGGGGGGCCGGGCTGGGGGGACCGGGGTGGGGGGCCGGGCTGGGGGGACCGGGCGTAGGGGGGCCGGGCTGGGGGGACCGGGCGTAGGGGGGCCGGGCTGGGGGGACCGGGCGTAGGGGGGCCGGGCTGGGGGGACCGGGCGTAGGGGGGCCGGGCTGGGGGGACCGGGGTGGGGGGCCGGGCTGGGGGGACCGGGGTGGGGGGCCGGGCTGGGGGGACCGGGCGTAGGGGGGCCGGGCTGGGGGGACCGGGCGTAGGGGGGCCGGGCTGGGGGGACCGGGCGTAGGGGGGCCGGGCTGGGGGGACCGGGCGTAGGGGGGCCGGGCTGGGGGGACCGGGGTGGGGGGCCGGGCTGGGGGGACCGGGCGCGGGGGGCCGGGCTGGGGGGGGTCTGCCACCGCAGACGCACTGGAGGCGAGGGGGGAGGCCCATCAATAATCGGCTGACCCGGGCCTCCGTGTTTGGGCGAACCTAAGCCTGTTTACAGTAAGCCGCGGCGAGATTTCGCTCCCTGCAAATGGAACCAGGGTTATGTAAGCACGGAGACCTCCGCGGGCGCACACCTGCCGGGGCCGCGGGGAGGGCGGGGGGGAGATGGGGCCCTCGTGGCGCTCGAGGGGTTCACGCCGGCAGGGCTCGCTCCCGCCCAGAGGCGGCGGGGACCTCGGGGGCCGAGGGGCCCCTGCACAGCCCCGGGCTCCTCCCTCCCCTGCCCTGCCCCCCGCCCGCCAGGCCTCGCGGGCCCGAGGCGGCCCCGGGCTCCAGGCCACCCCCGGGGCCCCGTGGACTTCTGCCCAGGGCGGGCAGGGGAGAGGGGCTGTGCGCCTGGGGGCTGCTCGGGGGCCGAGGAAGGGGAACAGACGGGGGGCGGCCAGGAAGGGGGCCACTGGGGCCCAAAGGCCGGACACCCCCCGCCCCCGTGCCCGCGCTCCCGCGCTGCGTGAGGAAGCTCGGCGGGCAGCGGCGCCCATCCGCGGTCCTGGAGGCCGGGAGGGGCGCGGGGCTCGGCTGGGCACAGACGCTGCCCCCGCCATCTTGGGCGGAGGGCGCCATCTTGGAGGAAGGGCGCCATCTTGGCGGAAGGGCACCGTCTTGGGCGGAGGGCGCCGTCTTGGAGGAAGGGCGCCATCTTGGAGGGAGGAGCGCCATCCTGGAGGAAAGGGCGCCGTCTTGTAGGAAGGGCGCCGTCTTGGGCGGAGGGGCGCCAGGGCGCAGGCGCGCATGGGGACCCCGCTCCTGGCCGGGGCGGCCGCTGGCTCTGCCGCGTGGGCCCCACAAGGACGCCCGCGCCCGCCCGCGGGTCAGAGGCCGCCGGAGAGGCCCCGTCCTGCAGAGCTGCGGGCACGCGGAGAGGGGGAGCCTGGGGGAGGGAGAGGGGGTGCACCCGGGGGGAGAGGAGCCCCGGGAATCTGTCCCCCAGTCACAGCCTCCACCCAGGCTCCCTCCCCACTGGGGATTTCTGGAAGGTTCTCTTGCAAACGCAGCCCTGACGGCGGCTCCCCTGTGGACCCCCCTCCTTCCACCTGGCCGGGCTTGGCGGGGCCTTTGGGAGCGGACACCGCCGCGGGTGAGCACCCCGCCCTGCCGCTGCGCGCCCCGCGCCCGGTCCAGGACCCGGCCCGGCTGCGCGTGGGAGGGTGGGGCCCAGGGCTGCAGCGGGCAGGAAGCAGGGGAGGAACACCCCTTCCTCTCCCTCGTCCCGCCTCCCCATGCCTGCGGGCGCCTCCTCATTGGCTGAGCTTAGCGGCCAGGCCTGTGGGCGCCTCCTCATTGGCTGAGCTCAGCGGCCAGGCCTGTGGGCGCCTCCTCATTGGCTGAGCTTAGCGGCCAGGCCTGTGGGCGCCTCCTCATTGGCTGAGCTCAGCAGGAAGCCTGGCAAGGCCTGTGGGGCTGCAGCCCCTGGCTAGGAGCGCTGGGACCCTGGGCTGAAGAGCCCCAAGGGCATGGGGTCCCACCTGGAGCTTTCCTACCTGAACTAAGCTGCCTTCCTCTCCTTGTTGACCCCTAGCTCTCTGCCCATCCCCAGGACTGGGGAATCCTGGGGGCAGGGTCTGGCCTGGGCTTTATTTAGGAAATCCCAAGGCCCAGAAGCCTCGTGTGCAGGTGGGGCCGCGTGTTGCTTATGTGCATCGCGTGTGTACTGACAAAGGCCGCCTCCTCGCACCCTCCTGGTGTTCAGCGCTCTGCCTCTCTTATCTGCTGCTGTGCGCTGCGCTAGAATCATTGCTGCTTTTTCCTGGCAGTGGCGGGGATAGTACTGGGGCTTGAACTCAGCGCCTCATGCTCTTAACTTTGTCACTCGAGGCTGGCATTCTACCCCTTGAACCACAGCTCCACTTCCAGCCTTTGGCTGGTTAATTGGAGAGAAGAGTTTCTGCCCAGGCTGGCTTCAAACAGAGATCATCAGATCTCAGCCTCTTAGGTAGCCAGGGTCGCAGACCTGACCCATGGGTGCCTGTCTGTGTTAACAGCTTTTGCTCTTCCATTCCACTAAACAGAATCCCCTGCATCTCAAGTACCTGCCTGGAGGCTGGGCTGGGTCTACTCGCCCCTTAGTGCCCGGCATCTAGATGCACATGGCTGCGTGGGGGCCCGGGAAGTGCACACATCCTGAGTTGTTTCCTTTATGTAATCCCCCTCCTGGAGAAGCCGAGTCTGTGGAAAGCGGGGTGAAGCCACCCTCCTAAGAGCGGGATCTGCGCAGCACCCACAGGGGTTTGGAAAATGTCCTGAGCGTAGCTCTGGTGTCAGCGGCATTTCTGGACACGAGGACCCCCTGGTGTTCCCAGGTGGAGCGTTTCCCTGACCCCCCGGCCCTGAGTGCGGTGACGCTCCAAGGGCACCAGGGCAGTCTTTGAGCTTGGAAGTTGTGGAGGAGGAGAGAGTTCCTGGCTAGCCATGAGCTCGGGAGCGGCCTTGCTTGGTTAGAGCGAGGAAGGTGTCAGAAGGTCCCTTAGTTTGGGGGAGCCCCTGGCAGCCTGGTCCAGAGTGCTCATGGCGCCAGCGGTGGCTCGGGGGGTTCGTTGTGGTTGCCGGAGGCCTGGGGAAGAGCCGGGGCCCGGGTCAGGTGACGGAGCAAAAGCCCCAGCCCTGCACCTTGGCCCTCGGCACCTTGTTCGGCCCGATGGTTGGGCCTCAGGACTGGGAAGGCCAGGGCCAGTGAGGGGCTCGGCCAGGCCTGGCCCCCGGTGTGCAGGGAAGGGCGGAGAGGAAATCCTGGGGCTCCGTGATTGAAGTCCCAGTTGGTGGAGCCACAACCTGGGCCCCAGGCCAAGGTGGAACCGCTCCCCCCGCCCCCCAGAACCCCCAGTTTACTGATGAAATTCCAGAGAGTGCCTGCCCAGGCCCTGAGCCCACCTTGTCTGAAGAGGCACCCCCCACACACACAATGATCCTGTTTCCGGGCAGCCTGGGCAGCGGGGGCAGCATGGGGGGTGGGGTGGGGCGTGGGGGGTGGGCGGGGAGGCAGCCCCATAGATCTGCCCCGCGCAGGGTGGGCTGGGCCCGCGGGTGAAAGCGCCCAGCCCAGCGCCCCTCCCTGCATCGCGGGGCCGTCCCGCTGGACTGCGCTATGAAGTGGTTATTAATCTTTGGGGTTTCATGTTCTTTTTTAAATTGAAAAGCAGGCCGCGCAGAGCACAGTCTGTTCCCCAGACAGCACTCGCTTGGCCACCTTGAAAAGCAACGTTTGTGTGACCCCCGACCCCGTTCTCGCGGAGCAGGGGCTCCCACAGATACCTCCCCGGGATGAAAAAACAATAAAAGTAAATATGCAACAGAGAGGCCTGAGGTTAATGTCCGTAACACGCTAATGTGACTTCAGGGAGCCCCAAAGCCTAGCGCTCCGAGGCCGCCCCGGCCGAGCCCGCTCGCCCAGTGTTCCTTCTGTCCATCGCGTGTCACTGTCTAGGCGGTGCTGCAGCCTCCGCATTAGGTGGCAGGGGCTCCGCGGCCACGGCCCCCCGTGGGACTGACCGTGCTTCCTGGACCGGATGCTGTCACGTCTAGAGCGAGGCGGGCCGGTCCCTCCGGGAGGCCGATCTGCCACCGTGTCTCCCTCCCCCAGCTGCGTCTCCACGCGGAGCCCAGCCTGCAGATGCCGGGAGGGTCGGGGGATGAGTCATGAACTGGCTATCTGCTGGACCTCGGCTTTCACTCGGGGCCTGAGAGCCAGCCCTCAGCTTGTCCGCGCGAGGCCTTCCACTACCTGAGCCATAGTTCCACTGCCAGCCTCCTGGGTGCTTAAGGGTAGGTTCTGTAGACTCTCCTGTCCAGGCTGGCTTTGAACCACGGTCCTCAGATCTCAGCCTCCTGAGTAGCTAAGAGGACAGGCCTGAGCCGGCAGCGCCCGGCAATCACAGCCCCTCCACCCGCCTCCTCCCGTCAAGCCCTGGCTTCTCTCTGCTCTCGCTGCCACACGGAAGAAGCAAAGACATAAGGACGGCGGAGCAAGGAGACTCCTGGGGGTCAGGACGTGTGCACCGCCCGCCGCGTGGGGTATTCTTAGAGCATTCTCGGTTCCTCCTGGGTCTTGGGCTCCGCCCTCCCGCCCGTGCAGCACCTGAGGGGGACGAGAGGATTTATAACAGGAAGCCTTTGATTCGCCAGCCTTTAGGTTTTTGAAGTTCTCCAAAGCAGGGCCGTGGAGCAACTGGCTTGTTTGGAAGAATAGGGCGTCCCTACTCCACGCGGGGGCTGGCCCGCGTCTTCCTCTACACGGGAGGGCGAGGAAGTGCCATCTGTCCACCCCGCCCCGGAGGAAGCAGTGTCCCTGCTCCTGCCCTCCTGCCCACTCCACCCTGGGGAAGGGGAGGCCGGAGGAGCCGGGGTCTCCGCCCTCCCCCTCAGCCACCCCCCCCCCGCACCGTGCCCAGCTCCAGCTCCATGGCCCCTAAGCCTTGAGACATGTCTACCTTCAGTTTGATGACTGATCTCCGTGTACAAAGAGGGAAGCGATGTGGCGACATTACATGGGAGCAGGTGGGCCTGGGGAGGGGCTCGAGCCTGCGTTCCTAGCCACCGGCAGGCGATGTAGAGTGACGGAGAGAAGCTAGCAAGACCCCATCTCACAACAATCCAGCCATCGGGGCACAGCAGCGCATGCTTCCAACTCCAGCTAACACCTGACAGTACGGGACGAATCCAGCCTGGACAGAAAGCAGGGCCCTGTCTCCGCCAGTGGTTCCGCTGAGACGCTTTGTGCTTGCCATTAGGACCGGGCAGGCCGTGGAGGCGGCAGGATCTTGGTCCTGGGCAAGCCCGAGGCCCCGAGTCCTCCGAGAAGCCGGCCCACCGGGAAGCCCAGGCTGCAGTCCCTCACAGGACGCAGGGAGGCCCTGGCTGGGCTCCATGGCGGTCCCCGAGGCCTGCGGTCCCCTCCCCCATGCTGCCCACTGCCCCGCCCCCTGACATTCCCGGCTGCCCCTCCCGGGGTGGCCTCTGGGACGTGGCCCCGGCACTCGGGTGGCGCGTGCGCTCTTGCTCCTCCTCCCGCAGCGCTGCAAGGGGGGTGTTTGGATCTCTTCTGCACAGGGGGCACAAGGACAGGGCACGAGGCTTGGTCTCCTGCAGCTATGGGGTGCCCCAGGGCGGCACCCCACTTTGTGCTCACATTTCTCACCTTGCCTTCTCCGCCCTGGGGGGCCCGCGGGCTCGGCGGAGTGCCTGCGACGTCCACCCTCCCACAGCTGGGGCGGGCAGTGTCCTCCGGCGTCCCGGTGAGCTCCCTCCGCGGAGACGCTGGGCGGTGAAGACGCGGCCGCCCCTGCCGTGCGTGGGGAGCCCGGAGCCCGTGGAGACGCCCCCCCGGGCACGGCCAGGCGCGCGAGCCTGCAGCTCACAATGGGCTTTACTCAGCATCCGGCCCTCTCCAGAGCTGGAGCCGGGACCGGAGGAAAGCTGCCCCCCCCCACGCCAACGTGGGCAGAGACCCGGCTCAGCCGCGGGACGGCAGAAGTGGCGGGGGGGGGGGGGCGGGGGGTCAGGCCTGGTCAGACCCCACCCCCCAGAGGGGCCAGCCCCCACCAGCTTGGACTCGCACTCGGGCTTCCGAGGAAATCAAGTCCTGGGTTTCAGCCCCGTGGGGTGCTGGGAAATGCACACCAGAAACTCACAAGGAGGCCATCCGCGAGTCTACGTGTCGGGGTGATCTGCCAGGACGCCCCTTACGGGGGCTCCCCTCCTTGAGGACAGGATACCTGCCTGTGTTGTGGCCTGAATTCCTGCCCCTTGAGCATGTGCACAGAAGGACGGAGGCTCGGGTGGCCGCCATCTGCTGCGGTGCCCCCCCCCCCGCAGCCGCTGGCACCCCCATTGCAGGCCCGAGATGGAGCGCCCCACCCCGCCCCGGTGATGCGCTTCCCTCGGGAGCCAGGGCTGGACAAACAGGAAGGCTGGTGCCGCCACAGTTTTATGGGCGTCCGAGGGCACTCTTGCAGGCGGGTGCGGGGGGGGGGACGAACAATGCAACCGGGGGGGGGGGACGTGCTTTCTGCATTGGGCCGGACACAATGGGTCCGCGGCCCCAGGCGGCTGGGGGGGCCAGGAACCGTCCCGCCCACAGCTCAGCCCTCCATCAGGGACCAGGGCACGGGCCTTTCAGGAGGCCGAGGTGGCGGGGAGGCTGCGCCCCCAGGCGGGTGCAGCGCGGGGCTCCGGTTCCCAGGCCGGGACCCCTCACTTCCCAGGGCGCCGTGAGGGGAGGAGTCTCAAGTCACGCGAGACGCAGGGCGGGCGACGGAGTTTGATCTCGTTCTGAGGGCTTCGTTGCGCGTCCTGAACCCAGGTGTCCGCCACCAAGGACGTGGCTGGACAGGACCGCGTGCAAGGCGTGGCGGTGGGGGGGCGGGGGCCGCGTGCAAGGCGTGGCGGTGGAGGGCGGGGGCCGCGTGCAAGGCGTGGCGGTGGAGGGCGGGGGGCCGCGTGCAAGGCGTGGCGGTGGAGGGCGGGGCCGCGTGCAAGGCGTGGCGGTGGAGGGCGGGGCCGCGTGCAAGGCGTGGCGGTGGAGGGCGGGGGGCCACGTGCAAGGCGTGGCGGTGGAGGGCGGGGCCGCGTGCAAGGCGTGGCGGTGGTGGGCGGGGGGCCGCGTGCAAGGCGTGGCGGTGGAGGGCGGGGGGCCGCGTGCAAGGCGTGGCGGTGGAGGGCGGGGGGCCGTGCAAGGCGTGGCGGTGGAGGGCGGGGGGCCGCGTGCAAGGCGTGGCGGTGGAGGGCGGGGGGCCGCGTGCAAGGCGTGGCGGTGGAGGGCGGGGGGCCGCGTGGAAGGTGTGGCGGTGGAGGGCGGGGGGCCGCGTGCAAGGCGTGGCGGTGGAGGGCGGGGGCCGCGTGGAAGGTGTGGCGGTGGAGGGCGTGGCGGTGGAGGGGCCGCCGGGGCCCAGTGCTGGCCTCAACTCCCAGGAGGCGCTTGGCCGGGGAGCAGGGCGGGGTCCCTGCCTGTGTCTGGGGTGCCACGACCTGGGGACCGCCCCCCCCCCCCCGCCGTGCACGCACAGCACGGGCTGGCTGAACGTGTCCCGCGTTCCCAGCGCCTTGGAGCACGCGTGCCCAGCGGCCCTCGCTGGGAAGCGGCTCCGGGCCCCGCCCCCCGGGGAGGCGGGGCTCACAGGGAACGCCCCCATACCCCCCACGCGCTGCACGCAGTGACCACGTGGGCTCGCCTGCCCGGGGGCGGGGCTCACAGGGAACGCCCCCCCACGCGCTGCGCGCAGTGAGCCACGGGGGCTCGCCTGCCGGGGGCGGGGCTCACAGGGAACGCCCCCACGCCCCCCCCACGCGCTGCGCGCAGTGACCACGTGGGCTCACCTGCCCCGGGGGCGGGGCTCACAGGGAACGCCCCCCCACGCGCTGCGCGCAGTGAGCCACGGGGGCTCGCCTGCCCGGGGGCGGGGCTCACAGGGAACGCCCCCACGCCCCCCCCACGCGCTGCACGCAGTGACCACGTGGGCTCGCCTGCCCGGGGGCGGGGCTCACAGGGAACGCCCCCACGCCCCCCCCACGCGCTGCACGCAGTGACCACGTGGGCTCGCCTGCCCGGGGGCGGGGCTCACAGGGAACGCCCCCACGCCCCCCCACGCGCTGCGCGCAGTGAGCCACGGGGGCTCGCCTGCCCGGGAGCTTGGGGCGTGACGTGGGTTCCCAGGGGTCGCCCGCACCCCGGAGCTGCGGAGGGCGGGGGGGGGGGGGGGGGCGGCCGCCCCGGGGCGCGCAGCCGTGGTCCTCGGGTGCCGCGCGCGAGAAGCGGCTCCTGATCCCTGCTTTTCAGTCACTCGCACAGGACCGGGCTCGTGGCCCGAGGCGCGGGGAGCCCCGGATCCACGCGCGGGACACGGCCAGCTCGCCGCCGGGAAGCCGCGGGAGGCCTCGCCGCGCAGCCGGGCTGCCGCTGCCCCGGAGATCGACCGCGCATCCGCTCTCGCCGGCAGGGCCGGAGCGGGCCCCGCCCGAAAGCCGGCCGCCCTACCCCCCCACAGCCGGCCCTGGAGCACTTCGCGAGTGGCGCTTCTGGAAGTTCCGGCCCCTCCTTTAGCCGCGTGGCTGGGACCGCAAACGACGACTTCGCGCGAGCCTTTTCCCAGCCGGCCCCAGATTCAAGTCCTCAGCTCGGCAGAGCAAGGAGGCCTGGAAAGCGGCGGCTGCCTTCTGCAGCGATCTGAGCTGCCCGTGGCCCCTCGTAAACGCCTCCCCTTCCCGCCGGCAGCCCTGAGATAAGCCGGGGACTCGAGGGGAGGCCCCCCCCCCCCGCCCCGGCCCTGCGCAGGGGCGGGGGTCACAGGTCAGCCCCCTGTCCTGGCCCCGGCCGGCCGTCTTTCCTTCCGCGTCAGCGGGGCCCAGGGCCCTGGCGGGGCGGGCGCTCCCGGTGCTGCCGGCAGGATCTGTCTTCGGACGTTTTATTATTATATTTTGCTTTGCTTTGCTTTATTTTTGTTTCGTTTAATTGTGTGTGCGCGTGTGCGCGTGTGCGTGTGTGAACTCCAGGCACTCTGCCACTTGAGCCACAGCTCCAGTTGTGGCTGTGTGGTGGTTCGTTGGAGATCAGAGCCTTAGGACCTTTTCTGCCCGGGCCGGCTTCAAACCCGGGCCCTCAGGCGCCCGCCTCGCCCGTAGCCGGGACCACAGACGTGAGCGCCAGCGCCCAGCCCGCCGCCACCCGCTCCTCGCGAGACCCCACGGGGCGCCAGCCGCTCAGGGCTGGAAGCGAGGGTGGCAGGGTGAGCGACAGCTCCCAGCACAAAGACGACCTCCAACCCCAGCCAGGACAGGAGTCGCCAGGAGAGAGGGGCGGCGTGGGGCGTGGCTCTCGGTCCCCCCACCGTGAGAGGGGCTGGAACTACGCGGAGCCTCGCAGCACCCCTAACGTGGAAGCAAAGGCCGCGCTAAGTGGGCTCCAGCTGTTTCTAATAGCAAGCAATCTCTCCCCGGGGGTTACGGAGACATGTGCAATAAAACCCAGCAACAATGGAAACGTCAAGTCATGGGGGGATTAAGTGAAAGCAATGAGACTTTAAACTGTGATTAAGATGTCAGGGCTTGCAGCACAGTGAGAGAAGAGAAGGAAGGAGGGAGGGAAGGAAGGAGGGAAGGGAGGGAGGGAAGGAAGGAGGGAGGGAAGGGAGGGAGGGAGGGAGGGAATTAGGAAGGGAGGAAGGGGAGGAAGGAAGGAAGGAAGGAAGGAAGGAAGGAAGGTGGGAGGGAGGGAGGGAGGGAGGGAGGGAGGATGATCTGGACAGCTCCTAGAGCTGGCCGGGTTCTGCTCTGGCCCCAGGCCCGCCTGTGACAGGTCCGCCTCCCCCCCACCCCCCAGCTGCCCCTCCTCCCCCTCTGCCGCCTCTAGAGCCATGGCGGTTCCCTGCCCGGCCCTGCCCGGCGGTCCCTGGAGCCTCCCGCCCCCGGCCCGCGGGTGCAGCCAGCCTGCCCGGGGTGCCCCCCACCCCGGGACCCCGCGGCTCCCCCGTGCTGGCGCTCCGCGGGGTTCCGGGGTTCCGGGGACCCTCCCAGTGCTGTGTTCCGGCCAGGCCAGGGCTTGGAGCCGCCGCCGGCGCCATCGCGTTTTGGAGGGACGAGGAAAGGGCCGGGCAGGGCGGGGGGGGGGCGTTGAGTTTTAGGAGGGGCCCGGAAGGGGGTCCAGGCTGTGCTCCCGGCGGGCAAGGTGCCGTGGGGCGGAGGGCGGGGCAGCTGGTGGCCCCGGCCCGGCCCCGCGTCTGCCTGCACTGCGCGTGACCTCTGCGGAGCGGAGCGAGCTGGGAGCCAGCGGGCTCCGCGCCGCTCACCCCTCACCCCAGCCGCGGCAAATGTAAATACGCTGCGCTCCTAATCCCGCGGCCATTTGTAAGGCCTGCGCCCCTCAGGGCGCCTCCAAACCCTGGGCTGGACTCGCGGGGGGGAGGGGGGGGTTGGCCCCCCAGCCCGCGCTCCAGAGGCGGGGAGGCCCAGCCAGGGGACCGGGGCCCCCCACGCTCCACCCAGAGGCCGCGCGGGGGCTGGACGGCCCCCCCACCCCCCCAGGCCCCCCGGGGGGTGCACCTGCCGTTCCCGCCCACAGCCCCGCCCGCGGGAGCAGAGCGAGCAACGAGTCCAGAGCGTCCCCCGGCCCTGCCCGCGGCTGCCCTGCTCCCCGACGACGCCGACACCCAGCGCGGTGGGTCCTGGGTTCCAGAACTCTCTGTAGGGCCACCCTGCCACCCGACAGGAGACCCAAGCGCGAGGACCCGGTTTGAAGTCGGGCTCCTGGCACCCGGGGCTGCTCGTCTCAGCGGGCGGTGGAGGCTCCTACACGCCGCGCCGAGCTTCCGTGCTCCCGCCACCCCCGCGGGCTCAGCCCCCAGGGGCGCCGAGTGCCCAGAGGGCGGGGGGCGGGGCGGGGTGGGGTACAAGACAGCGCCCCCAACGGGGCTGGGAAGTCGGGGTTTCTCTCCCTTGCTGCAGACTCATGGCTGTGTCCACAGCTCCTCTTGCCCCCCCCCCCTTCAAATAAAGTCTGGGTTACAGCTAGTAATGAGCAGATACTCGTTCATTGATGAAAGCACACGTACGCCGTACTAGGATGCGAATGCTGAAGAAACTGGGTAGGAGCACCCGAGGCTCCCTCTGTAATACAGCCACAGTATTTTATGTCTGCCAATCTAAAACTGTGGTGAAAAAGGTGTGGTCCTTTGGAAGGAAGTCCCGGCCCTCCATCTGTCCTCCCGTCCTGCTGTGGGAAACTTGGATGTGCGGGCCGGAGCTCATGCAGCCATCTTGGAGCACGAGGAGGTGAGCGGATGAGCCCGCCCGGCGCTCCGAGGGGGCCGACGGGAGCCTGGGGCCCTGCCACGTTCAGCGAGCGGTGCCCCGTGGCGGGCGGCCCCTCTCCCCCGCGAAAGGAGGAGATCCTAGGGTGGAAGCTGGCCCCGGTGGCTCTCTTGCTTTGCTTTGTGTCTGTGCAGTGTCTTCTTACCTCCTCAAGTGTCTTCAGACCTCAACCAAAGTGGGCTTGGTTCCTTTTCCACCCCAGGACACAGGCGGCACCCCACCCCTGCCCTCCGGGGATCCCGGGGGGCTGCGGGGGGTCGAGCCTGGGCTCCGGCGGCCTGGGTGCCCCCTTCCAGCTGGTTGGATCTGCCAGACCCAGCGAGCCCCACGGCGTCTGGGCCTTTCCCCGGCGGGTGGGGTGTGTCAGGTGAAGGGGAGGGGGGTGCCGTGGCGCCCCCAGCCCTCGCGTGTGCATGCCCGCCTGCCGTGGAGGGTGATTTACTTCCTCCCGCTGGCCCGGTTTACACAGCTGTCACCCGTGAGGGGCGGGCGGGTGGGGGGGGGAGCGCATTAGTGTAAATGATCGCATCTGAGGGGGGGGGGCGTAGCGTGTTCCGGAGAAAGCGCGGGTTTACGACCGAGTTGCTGGTGACCCCATCTGCAGCTCGGCTCGGTGGGGGAACCTAGGACCCCAGCCGGGAGCGCTGCTGCGCTAAAGGGGGAGGGAGGCGGGGGGGGGGAGGCTGGGCAGGTCCATCCCCTCCCCCCAGGCGGCCCCGCAGGGGTGGCGGGGGCGGCCGGGCCGGCGGAGGGCTGGCGGCTCGCTTTCTGGTCGCACGGGCACCGTTGGTAGAGACCCACCGTGCAGAGGGGGAGACTGAGGCCGGAGGGCAGAGGGGAGGCGCGCCCAGGACGCTCCCGCCCCGCCTGCCGAGCCCCTCGGGCCCTGGGGAGGTTTGGGGTCCTGCGCTTTGTGTCGGCAGAAGGCTGGGCTTCCGGAAGCTTCTTGCTCGGTGCCAGCCCCTCCTCCTCCCTGCCTGAGGGGCTGTGGTGCCCCGCGGCCTCCCCGGGGTGGGCCCCCCCCCCAGGTCCACCCAGAGCAGTGGGGCCCAGGTTTCCAGAGGATGACCAAATTGGACGGGTGGCCCACAGGGGTGGGGTGCGGCGGGTCTGACTCCCCGGAGGGAGGGAGGGCCCAGCGTGGCTTTGCTTTGTCTGTGTGTCGGGACGGGGGCTTGAACTCAGGGCCTGGGCGCGGTCTTGGCTCGAGCCGCCCCTTCGCTTCTGGCCTTGTGTTGGCTCGTTGGAGCGGGGAGTTTCCGGCGGGCTGGCTTTGAACCACGGTCTTCAGATCTCAGCCTCCTGAGCGGCTCGCATTGCACGCATCCCGGGCGGGGGTGGGCTTTTCTGTAGGGAAGTGGCTGAACGCACGCACACGCACACGCACGCACACGCACACGCACGCGCACGCGCGCACACGAGTTCTACTACGTGGATGCACATAAAGTATAGGAAATGCGAAGTTCCGCGCGGTAGACGCGTTTTCCCGGGACCATTTGTCCGGATCATTCCGGTGCTGCGAAGCAAGGCGGAGCCGGCCCCCACCCCAGGCGGGGGCCCAGTGAGCTCCCGCTGAGCCCTCCCGGGGGCGGGGGGGGGGCTGGTCCACCACGTGCTGTGGCTCTCCCAGGGCCCGCCGTGGCTTGTGGGCTGCCCACGTGGCTGCTCAGCCCCGGGTGCCCGTCCCTCCCTAAGGTCGCTGAAAGCCAGGAAGCAAGGGCTCGTGGCTGAGGCAAAACTCCCGCCTTCCTCAGGGACTGCCAGTCCTGGGATTTGAACTCAGGGCCTCACGCTCGCTTAACTTGCCCCGGGGACATTCCGGTACGTCAGCATGCCCCACCCCCACCCAGCTCGGCTTTGAGCAGGTGGAATCTTAAAGATTTTCCGGGCTGGGCTGGCTTTACACCGCGGTCCTCAGGTCTCGGCCTCCTGAGCAGCCAGGGTCACGCCGGCACGAGCCCCTGGGGCTCCACTGCAAGTGAACCCTCACTTCCAATGCCACCACATTCATTTGAGAGTCGGCTGGGGGTGACAGGCGGGGTCCTGACCTCCGACAGATCAGCGTAAAACCATCTTCTATCTGTGTCCGTCATGTACCACCGCGTAACAAATGACCCCAAGCCCCGTCGCTAAGGCCATTCAGCCTGGGAGGAGGTCAAGCTGTCCAGTCCAGGGTCACTTCAGACAGAAACCCACGTAAAATCTGTCTGATCGTCCACTGTGCCACATAGAGCCGTGGGTAGTGAAGCGTGCTCTCCACACGCTGGCCCCGGTGCTCTGGGGAAATCGAGGCACAGACAGTAGGGGTGACGACGCCCGCACGGAAGCGGGGGCCCGCGGGCGCCCCGCGATGCCGCCGGGGGATCCTCGGCGGTTGCTTTGGCCGTGCGTGTTCACGTCTCCGCCGCGGCGCTTGCTTGGCGTGCAGCACCGCAGAGGACGCGGGCGGAGCCGGCCGGGGGGAGGAAGGGCCCGGGCCCCAGGCGGGCGGCCGTTCCGCAGGGCTCGCTCACCGCGCCCAGGGCGAATCGGGCGCCTGTTTCTGCGGTCCAGACGCGGACGCAGATCTTTCCGGAGAATTCTTCCCCGCTGTCTGCCCTGGCGATGGATTGCCGCCCATCGGGGTGCCTGAAGCTGCGGCCAGGAGGGGCGCGGCGGTGCCCGTCTGGGCGCCAGCGCGGCCCCGCGTACCCCCCGTCCCGGGAGACCTGGGGAACGCACACAACCTGCCGGCCCGCGTCCGAGCTGTGAAAGTTCACCGCCAGGAGGTCGCCCAGCCGCCCGCGGTGCTCTTCCCCGGCCTCCCTCCTTCCCCGCAGAGGTTCCTGGAGTTTGTAACGTGTCACCTGGGTGTCAAACAGCCCACGTCAAACCCCCAGGGGCCTCGGCCAAATCCAGCCGTCTGGGAACAGAGTCAGGAAGGACCAGGAAAGGGGGGCGGGGAGTAAAGCGGGTGCCAGAGTGCAAACCACGTGACTGTGCCACCGCCGCTGACCAGGCCGGCCACGCGCCCGGGCCTCCCACCGGTGATTGCCAGGTCGGAGGGGCACTGTGGGGCCCCGGGCGTGGAGGAGCCCAGGGGAGGCGAGAGCAGCTTGCTTTACGGTCACCCAGCCCGCCCGCCGGTCAGGAGCGTCCGCGTCCTGCCGCGGTAACAAGCAGCCCCCGGCGCTCGAACACGGCGGGCGGACGCTTGCGGCAGCACCTGGTTGGCCAGAATGACTGTGGGCGCCGAGAGGCAGCGCGCCCCCGGCTCGAGGGCCCAGCGGGCGTAGAGGAGGAAGCCCCGCCCGGCGCCCGGCCAGGGCCGACTCCACCTTGGGGCCTCCGTGGGGCGCCCAGGCTGCGGGGAGAGCGCGGCCGGCCATTCGTCCGTCCCTCGTGACACGGGCCCCCGCGAAGCCCTGCGTCCTGGGGCCGGGTGGGCGCGGCAGAGAGGAGGCAGGAAGGGGAGTCGGCCCCCCGGGAGGCTCCCCGTCTGTCCCCCACCGCGCGGGCCTCCCGCTGCTCCCCTGTGCCACCTCTCCCGGGCCCCTGGGGGCGCCTCTGGCTGCCGGCTCTTTGGGCTCCATTCCCTGCGCTAGGCCCCCGAGAGCCAAGTTCAAGCCCAGCCTCGCTCGCCCGGGCCGCGGGGCGCTGCCAGTGCCGGCTTCCTCCGTCTCCTCCGCAGCGGCCCCGCCAGCCTGCAGATAAGTGGCCATTTGCATGATTGATTACACGGGCCGGGCAGCTGAGGGGAATGGACGCCAGGAACCCCCGGGACCCAATTCTGGCCTGGCTGGTGAATAAGCTTCCTTCTCAAACCCAGGCCCGGGGGGAAGAGCCCATGCACAGGAATGCAAATGCATTCTACGCCAGGCACCCTCTCCCCAGAGCGCCCGCCACCTCCGCAGCCAAATTAAACACAGGCCTGGCCTTGGTGAGCGAGCACCCAGACGTTCAGGGTGCAAAAATAGACGGGAGCCCAGCCCAGGCCCGGGCTCAGAACGGGGCGTTGCGGGGGGGGGGGGCGGGAGGCCCAGGCCCGGGAGGCCCGGGGCGGTGTGGAACGTTATTCATGGGCTCGGCCTTGGGAACCTATTTTGGGGACAAGGGATAAATGGCTGCTCAGAGCGGTTCCCACCTCTCTGGATAAATGGGATTTCATGCTCTGCTCGAGACGCCCCAGGGACTTGAACTAAAAGTGGGTCCTCAGGTGAGCCCCCCTCGCCCCCGTCTCCCCAACACGGTCTCCTCACAAGGGGAGGGGCTCTCTAGCCAGAGCTCGGTCCCCAGGGGGGTGGACGGGTGGACGGGGGAAGGACGGGCGGCCCCAGCCCGGGCGAGGGGCGGGCGCCACGCAGCCCCGGTGGCCCCGACGTGCCGGGCAGCAGCGGGCCCGTGGGTGAGGCGACAGAAGCCGCGGGGTGGCGCGGGGCAGGGGCTCCCCTCCCACGGAGCCGGGGGAGCAGCCTGTGTCCCCCGCCGTGTCCCCTGCATGGGTTATTTATGGGCCCGGCTGGAGAAGTATCTGTTGAATAAACATGAAGGTTGGGAAGCGGGAGTGAGAAGAGCCACGGCCCCTCCGGCGCGGGAGTGCTTCCAGGTTGCTCTGGCTGTTCGGAAACGGCTCCGTTTGCCTCTCGACTTGAAAGGAAAGAAGAATTGGCTGCGTGGACGTGACATTTTTTTCTCCCTGAGACGACGGGAGGAAGGTTTGGACTGCCGTCCAGGATATCCGGAGCGGGGCGGATGGATTTCTTCCTCCGCCGGCTCGCCGTGTTTACTCGTGGGAAGTCTGTTCCCGCCGGGCGGCAGGTGTCGGGCCTGGCCGGCCCCCAGGGCCCTGCCGGCCTCTCTGCCGGGAGCCGGGAGCCCGGGGTGCAGGGAGCCCGGGGTGCAGGGAGCCCGGGGTGCTGGGAGCTCGGGACTGAAACCTCGACTCCGCAGACAGCGATCCGCCCCCGTGGCGACCACGGGACGTCGCGCGTGGCCCCGAGGAGTCTGTGGGGCAGAGGCGGGGGCTGGGGGGTGGTCCGGAGGCCATGCCCACGCCGGGTGGCTGGAAGACGCTCGCGGCGCCCCGCCTTGGACGCCGTGCGGACGGCGGACGCGGACAGCTCGTGACGGCGCGTGGGCACGGGCCGCGGAAGTCGCCTACGAGACCCACGCGGGCACCCACCTCGAAGGCCTCCTGCAGCCATGGGCCCCGCTCCTGCTGGGGTTCTCCCAGCCAGCCCCCCGCAGCCCGCCGGCGTGGCTCCGCTCCCAGGCACCGGGTTCCTCCTCCCCGTGCCTTCCTTACGTGCGGGCGCCATGCGGGCACCTGCTTCCCTCCTGTCTCTGCCTCAGTCTCTCCATTTCCCTCCCCCCCCGCCCCCCCCCGTCCCAGGATTTGGAAACAGAAGGCAGGGGGAGGGAAGGGAAGAGGCGGGAACACGCGTGCACTCACCCGTTAAGCTCTTGTGTTCAGCCATTTGCTCCCCTCCACCGCCCCCGTGGGACATTGTGAGGTGGTAAACTGAGGCCCCAGAGGCTGGGCTGCTGCTCGGGGTCAGGCTGTGAGCGCAGGACCAGGTCTCCAGGCCCCCAGAGCCTCTCTGAGTGCCACCCCTGGCCAGCACCCCGGCTCCGGGTCTCCCCGACCCCACTCCCCTCCCGGCCGCGCCCCTCGAGGCTCCGGCTCTCCGCCTGCCTCTCGGGACCGCTGGATGGGGCAGTGACGGGGCGTCCCTGTATTTTCTCACACCGCGTGCCGTCGCCACCTGCAGACAGATGGGCCCCCGCGGTCCTGAGGCGCTCCGGGCGGCTGGAGGGGGGCAGTGGGGGGCCCTCGGCTGGCCTCGGGGGCTCACAGAGCTGCTGTGACCAAGAGCTGCAGGGGTCGAATCCCGGAATCCAGAACTGTGGGCCTTGTGCATTCCTGGGGTGTGTGTGTGTGTGTGTGTGGTGGTGTGTGTGTGTGTGTGTGTGTGTGTGTATGTGTGTGAACTCCCCCACCCCACAGCGGGGCATGGTTCACGCTCGCAAATCCAGGGGCCTCCGCCCTGGGAGTCAGTTAGGCCTGACCCTGGAAGGGCGAGGCTTCCTGTTTCCCCAGACCCAGCTGGCGGCCCCATCACCATCCCCGCGGGACCCTGTGAGGCGGTGGGCGGCGACAGGTCCGGGGACCAGAGGGGGCTGGTTAGTCACTGCGCCAGCACAGTGTGGACCGGGGGCGAATGTGGGAGGCCCACCTCAAGACAGATGGATTGAAAAGTTGCCTGAAATCTTAAAGGCCACAACAGTTACTAGTGAAAAGGAAGGGATTGCCATCCGACTAGTCATGATTCATCTATCCACCCACCTACCGACGCATCCCTCATTCATCCATCCACCATCATCCATCCATCGAGCCACCGTCCTTCATCCACCCATCCACCCATCTACTCATCCATCTGTCACCCACCCATCATCCATCTACCCACCCACCCATCCATCCATCCATCATCCATCCATCTACCCATCCACCCATCCATCATCCATCCATCCACCCATCCCTCCATCATCCATCCATCCCTCCATCATCCATCTACCCACCCACCATCCACCCATCTACCCATTCATCCATCCCTCCATCTACCCACCCACCCATCCACCCATCCATCATCCCTCTATCCACCCATCCCTCCATCATCCATCCATCCCTCCATCATCCATCTATCCACCCACCATCCACCCATCTACCCATTCATCCATCCCTCCATCTACCCACCCACCCATCCACCCATCCATCATCCATCTATCCACCCACCATCCACCCATCTACCCATTCATCCATCCCTCCATCTACCCATCCACCCATCCACCCATCCATCATCCCTCTATCCACCCATCCCTTCATCATCCATCCATCCCTCCTTCATCCATCTATCCACCCATCCATCCATCCATTGATTCATCTATCCTTCATCTACCCATCCACCATCCACCCACCCACCCATCTATTCATCCATCTGTTTATCCATCCATTCATCCACTCATCTATCCATCTGCCCAACATTTGTCTATCCATTCTCCTATCTACCACCATCCATCATCCATCCACCACCATCCATTCATCCATCCAACTATCCACTCCCTCATCAACCTCCCAACCATCCATTAACCACCCACCTCTCCATCCATCCATCCATCCATCCATCCATCCATCATCCATCCGTTCCTTTTGTTTGAGAGCCATGGCATTATTGGTGTATAATTTTGTGGGTTTTTTTTAACTGAATTTGGGAATGTTTCAGTCATTATTTCTTCAACTCTCTTTCTTTTTTCTTTCTTTCTTTCCCTCCCTTTCCCTCCCTCCCTCCCTCCCTCCCTCCCTCCCTCCCTCCCTCCCTCCCTCCCTCCCTCCCTCCCTTTCCCTTCTCGCTCCCCCCAGGTTGGCCCACGGGAACTTGCTCCACAGTCGAGGTCCACTCCTGACCTTTCTGTTCCATTTTGGATGGGGAAGCTGTCGTGACATGAGGGCTCCTTCCTCCCCCCATCTCGCGGGTTGTTAGCCCACTCGGTGTATTTCTCCTGTCACGTGCTGCTTTGGCTGGGGTCTTTTGTAAAATACACCCCCCCTCTCTACCTGTACCGTCCAGCCTGTCCCTGACGCTGAACTTTTGACAAGCTCATCTTTGATGAGCACGTGGTCTCCTCCCTTTCGACGCTTGGCAGGTGCGTCAGCTGCTCCGCCAGTGGTGTTTCTTCCGTCTGCTCTGATCTGCTGGCGCTCGCTGTGGATTATGGCCTTCCATCTCTCTGCCCATGTGATCGTTTGTATTCCTGTCAAGCTCTGGGAATTCTGCTCAGAGACACACTAAGCCGTTTGGAAGCCATTTATCCTGCTCAGGTCCTTGGGCTTTGCTTATTATTATTATTTTATGACTCAGGGATCACTGTCCACGGATGTGTGTTGTATCCGTGTTTCAAATGCATGGTTTAGGTGGGAGGCCCATGATGAAACTCTCCATCCACTTTGGCCAAGGATAAAGGTCAGCGGGAGTTTCGGCAGGGTCAGTCACTGACCGCAGTCGCGAGTCACCACCGGAGCCTCTGGGCTGTGCAGAGGTGGCAGCGGCTCCAGCCTGGGAGAGCCGATGCGCGCGGCTCTGAGCCAGGCCGCGCTCAGGTAAGACGTCAGCCCGGGCACCGTGTGCGGGAAGGAGACGAGAGGGCCCCGGGGGCATGTGCCACCAAAGTGCATGGCCTGCAAGCCATTTGTTTAAAAAGGAAATCGGCCACTCATAGGCTTGTTTGTTGAGGACCCTTGAGCTCCTTTACTTAGGGTTGCCTGTCTTTTTCTTTTCTTTTCTTTTTTTTTTTTGCCAGTCCTGGGCCTTGGACTCAGGGCCTGCGCACTGTCCCTGGCTTCTCAAGGCTAGCACGCTGCCATGTGAGCCACAGTGCTAACTTCTGGCCTTTTCTGTGTATGTGGTGCTGAGAGTCGAACCCAGGGCTTCATGCATGCTAGGTGAGCTCTCTACCACGAGGCCACCTTCCCGGCCCCAGGGGTTGCCTGTCTCATGCCAATCAAGAGACCAAGACACAGGGCTCCGCCTCCCCTCCCCCTCTCCCCGCTCGCGCCCGCCATGGAGCCGATGCCGGGTCACTTCACTCTGAACCACAGACGTCTCTTGATGTCTGCTTTGTGTGGGGCACACACTAGGATGTGGGGGCTCTTCCCTGGAAGGTCTGTGGGAGCCTGGCCAGGCTCTAAGGAGCCCTGCGAGATGGCCAGGGCCCAGGGCCTGCAGTGACCGTCAGAGCCATTCAGAATCCAGAGTTCACATGCGCTGTGCTCAGGTGGGCTCTGTGGGCTCTGGTCAGGTGGTCAGGTGGGCTCTGTGGTCTCTGGTCAGGTGGTCAGGTGGGCTCTGTGGTCTCTGGTCAGGTGGGCGCTGTGGTCTGTGGTCAGGTGGGCTCTGTGGTCTGTGGTCAGGTGGGCTCTGTGGTCTCTGGTCAGGTGGGCTCTGTGGTCTCTGGTCTGTGGTCAGGTGGGCTCTGTGGTCTGTGGTCAGGTGGGCTCTGTGGTCTGTGGTCAGGTGGGCTCTGTGGTCTCTGGTCAGGTGGTCAGGTGGGCTCTGTGGGCTCTGGTCAGGTGGGCTCTGTGGGCTCTGGTCAGGTGGGCTCTGTGGTCAAGTGGGCTCTGTGGTCTGTGGTCAGGTGGGCTCTGTGGTCAGGTGTGCTCTGTGGTCTGTGGTCAGGTGGGCTCTGTGGTCAGGTGGGCTCTGTGGTCTCTGGTCAGGTGGGCTCTGTGGTCTCTGGTCAGGTGGGCTTTGTGGTGTCTCTGGTCAGGTGGGCTCTGTGGTGTCTCTGGTCAGGTGGGCGCTGTGGTCTGTGGTCAGGTGGGCTCTGTGGTGTCTGGTCAGGTGGGCTCTGTGGTCTCTGGTCAGGTGGGCGCTGTGGTCTGTGGTCAGGTGGGCTCTGTGGTCTGTGGTCAGGTGGGCGCTGTGGTCTGTGGTCAGGTGGGCTCTGTGGTCAGGTGGGCTCTGTGGTGTCTGGTCAGGTGGGCTCTGTGGTCTGTGGTCAGGTGGGCTCTGTGGTATCTCTGGTCAGGTGGGCTCTGTGGTCTCTGGTCAGGTGGGCTCTGTGGTCTGTGGTCAGGCGGGCTCTGTGGTCTGTGGTCAGGTGGGCTCTGTGGTCTCTGGTCAGGTGGGCTCTGTGGTCTCTGGTCTGTGGTCAGGTGGGCTCTGTGGTCTCTGGTCAGGTGGGCTCTGTGGTCTCTGGTCAGGTGGTCAGGTGGGCTCTGTGGGCTCTGGTCAGGTGGGCTCTGTGGTCTCTGGTCTGTGATCAGGTGGGCTCTGTGGTGTCTGGTCAGGTGGGCTCTGTGGTCTGTGGTCAGGTGGGCTCTGTGGTCTCTGGTCAGGTGGTCAGGTGGGCTCTGTGGTCTCTGGTCAGGTGGGCTCTGTGGTCTGTGATCAGGTGGGCTCTGTGGTCAGGTGGGCTCTGTGGTCTGTGGTCAGGTGGGCTCTGTGCTCTCTGGTCTGTGGTCAGGTGGGCTCTGTGGTCTGTGGTCAGGTGGGCTCCGTGGTCTGTGGTCAGGTGGGCTCTGTGGTGTCTGGTCAGGTGGGCTCTGTGGTCTGTGGTCAGGTGGGCTCTGTGGTCTGTGGTCAGGTGGGCTCTGTGGTCTCTGGTCTGTGGTCAGGTGGGCTCCGTGGTCTGTGGTCAGGTGGGCTCTGTGGTCTCTGGTCAGGTGGGCTCTGTGGTCAGCCTGGTGGCCTCCCTCAGCAGCCTGTCAAGGAATCCGAACGCTTCTAAATCAGGGCCAGGGGAGAAGCCAGGCTGACGGGGGATGGGGTGGCATTCCCCCCAGGCTGTGCCCGCTGCCCAGGGCGGGGGCAAGCTGCGCCTTGGGGTGCATCTGCTGGGGCTGCAGGGCTCCCTCCCCTGCCTCCCCCCCTCCTCAGCCAGCGAGTCACAGGGGAGGGAGCCGGGAGAGGCGCGCAGAGCGGGGCCCCGGCCGCAGGTTGGTTAAACACAGCGCTGTGCAAGCTCCCTGGGCTGAAGATGAGTAATGAATGAAATCTCCGAGCACAAACCCCACAATCAAAGGCATTGTCTCGGGGAAGCAGGGCCTGCGCCTCTCCAAGCTGGGCTCAATTAGAAGTCACCAGGAAACGGGATCTCACGGAGACCGGGCCCCGAGACCCCCCACACCGTCCCCGGCCATGGCTGGGCGCTGGGGCTCCCGGCACCCCTCCCCCGGGTTCCGAGGGGCCAGCGCGGGCCGTGGGGCCCGGCGGCCACGACGCGGCTCAGAAACCACAAGTTTATGAATCCCAGCAGGGCCGCTCACCCGGGCCTGGCGGAGAGCTCGGCCCAGGCTTCGGGAGACATTTTTCTCTGTCAGGCGACAGAACCCAGCCCAGAGCAGCCAGCTGCAAGGCCTCAGAGCCCAAGTCTCTAATTAAAACAGTGGAAAATTAGATAACTTCGCAAATTCATCACCGCGGCCACCGGCTGTCAGAGGAGAGCCTTCGAGGGCTACCCCCCACCTTGTGTTTATACGCCAGCGGGGTCCCTCCGCCGGCCTCTGCCCTGTGTGTGCGGGCCTCTGTGTGCGCGTGTGCGCGTGTGCGCGTGCGTGCGTGTGCATGTGAGTCTACAGTTCATGTTCCTCCCGTGACGCTTTCTCTGCTTTTCCCTTCTTGTATTCTTTTTCCTGTGCTCGATCCTCTTTGTCGTATTCTTTCCTCCTTGCCATCCCAGCTGACGGAACCTCCACAGCGCGGTGACTGGAGAAGCGGCGGCGTTCACCCACCCCTCAGAGACGGGGAGACGCCGCTCCCAGGTGGCCTGGTGTCTGGGCGTGTCCCCGAGTGCTAGCGTCACCGTTAGCGGCCTGCAGGCATCGCCCCGTCGAATTCCACAGACACCGTCCCCCTCTTTTCCAGTCGTAAGGAAACTGAGGCTCAGAAGTGGTAAGGCGCGCCTCAGAATGGCGGCCAGAGACCGAGGCGGGCCCCCACGCGGCTGCCATCGGGCCGACCTGGCTCCCGGCTGGCTCTGGGAGGAGGCGGACGCGGATCGGCCAAGGCCTGCGGGGCCGTCATTGCGCTGTGCCCCGGACCTCGGGCTGCCGCCCGGGCTCCGGCTCGGCCCAAGGTCTCCGCAGACGCGGAAGGGGCTCCCCGCGGCCAGGGGCGGGCGTCGGAGACCTGATGCTGACGGCGACGATGTCGTGATGACGGCGACGGTGACCGTGGCGGTGGTGACGGTCTTGGTGACGGTGGAGGTGATGATGGCGATCGATCTCCAGGCCTGGGGCCTTCCGGTGAGGCCAGCCTCGTCGGGAATCCTCGACTCAACTCAGTTTCCCTCCAGAAAGGGGAACTGTGCATGCCGAGCACCCGCCTCGCCAGGCCCCCACGGGCAGGGAGCAGGGAAAGGGGAACGGGCGGGCGGGCGGGCGGGCGCGGGTGGGGACCGGCCCTGCATGGCCCAGCCGCTCTGCGCGGCCAGCTGGGGTCCTGGGCGGGGCGTGGGGGGCCCTCAGCCCCGCCCCCCCGCCCGGCAGCGCCCCCCCCCCCCGCCCCAGCCCAGTCAGGAAGCAGCGGCTGGGGCGGCAGCCTGTCACTGCGCCCCCTCCGCGGGCGAGGCGAGCGTTCCGGGGGCGCTGCCGCGCGGGGCCCCCCGCGCCTGGGCCCTTCCTTTGAACTCTGCCGGTGATTTCACATAGACATGGAGCGGCCCGGCCAGCGCGTTTGATGTCCTTTCCGGCTTTTGTGGGTGACTTCCTGTCGGGATGGGGAGATGTGTTATTGATGTCGCAGAGTCGCTTTTTGGCATGAAGTTCTCTACTCACGCAGCAAGCGAGCACGGGAAACCTTCCGCTCAGCGGCGCTTAGAGTTTAGGGCGCCGTGCCCGCCCGCTTGTCTCTTTCTGCCGATGGGGTCCTCTTTGCAGTTTCCTGGGTAGGAAGACACTGTGGATGGAGACACGCGGAAGGCAGGTCGTGGTCGAGGAATCCTTAGCTCCCTGCCTGCCACTGGTGCATTTCACCTGAGAATCAAGTGTAAACTGTGTTCAGAAATTATAAGACACAGCCTGTTTTTTGTTTGTTTGCCAGTCCTGGGCCTTGAACTCCAGGCCTGAGCACCGTCCCTGGCTTCTCTTTGCTCAAGGCTAGCACTCTGCCACTTGAGCCACAGCGCCCCTTCTGGCTTTTTCTATCTATGTGGTGCTGAGGAATCGAACCCAGGGCTTCATGTTTGCAGGGCGAGCGCTGTACCACTCGGCCACCTTCCCGGCCTCGGCCGCAGCCCTTCCTCCTTGGTGTGAGTGACCGCGTGCACAGTGACTGTCACATGGTTGATATAATGTCGGCCAGATCCCCTTCGCCTCTGCGGCCGTGCCGCCTCCACCTCGGGGGCTGAGCAGGAAAGCGGCTCGGCAGGGGGCCCGACGACCGGGCCTTCCCGGTCCTCCTGGGCCTCCCTCCTCGGTGGCGTAACTCACACGCGGTGGGCTGTAGGCGAGGGTTGGCCTGAACGAGCGCACCTCCGGGAGCCGGGCCGTGTGGAGCGGGCCGGGCTCGGTGAAACGCTCGGTCGTCTCCTGAGGTGGCGGGTGCGAGGCGCTCCCTGCGGTGCGGAGGAGGGGGAGGAGGAGGAGGAGGAGGACGGGAGGACCTGCTGCTCCTCCGAGGCGTGCTGCGTCCGCCCGTCCCTCCGCTCTGCTCGGAGCCTTCCCGTCGAGGGCGCACAGCGCCGGGAGCAGTTTGCCGATGAACCCGGCTGGGCAGCGAGGTCGAGGTCGGCCTCCTGCCGGGGGAGCCGGGCGGACGCCACGGGGCCGGGTTTGGAGACACCGCCACCTGCCGCCCTCCAGGGCCGGCGCCGTCCGCCTCCCCCGCGACCCCCCGCCCGTGGGCTGGCGAGTGAGCCGCGTTCTCTCCTCGGTTTTCTGAGCTGCAGATGAGACTGAGCACACAGCACCCGGGCTGGGGTCGCGCGTGGCCCGTGGACCGGACCTGGGAGAGAGGACACCGGGCGGGCCACGCCACTTCTCCTTGCCCGCGACTGGGCCCGGGACACGGCCCCCCACGCCTGCTGGCGAGGCGACGGCAGGCTGGCCCGGCCTTGGGGCGCCGCGGTGGCTTTGCCAGGCCCCAGCTCCCCGAGTCCCCAGCAAGGAGGCTCAGGGCCCGCCGGGGGCTTGGGGCCTGGCGGGCCTCGCGGTGTTCAGGCCCCTCGCACGGGCTGACACGTCTCCTTTGCTCGGTCTGCCCTGCGCGGTGGTGGTAGGTGTACACGTGGGAACTTCCACGCGCGTCCCCGACTCCCTCCCCCTCCCCCTGGACGGCGGCTGCCTTTGACACCGTGCGGAGAGAGCAGCCGCGGCCGGCCGGGCCTCTGCTCGCGGGAGCCACGGCCACGCCCGGCCTGCGCCCCCCACCAGGCGCACGGGGCGGCGGGCAGGGCAGCCGGGCCGCTGCCTTTTCTCCATGGGATCGGCACTGTTCTGGAACTTACTGCTCCCTCGTGCCTCTGAGGCCCAGGGCTCCCATCCCCCCACCCTGTGCCCGCAAGCCCCATGGAGCCCGTGCATCCACGTCCCTGCCCGGCAGAGGGGTGGGCGCAGGGGGAGAGGGCTGCCAGTCCCCCCTCCCGAGATGGGGGCGGACGCCAGCTGCAGGGAGGACACAGCGGCCGGCTCCAGCCAAGAGCGGGACCTGAAAGCCAGGAACCAAAGGGGCCAAACCGGGCCTGGGGCTCTGCTCCTGGCGCTTCCGAGGCGGGGCGTGGGGCTTGGGGGGGCCCCCACGGCCCCAAGGCCCGGAGGCCCCCAGCAGGTACTGGGGCAAAGACCCCCGGGGGCCCCCAGCAGGCACAGGGGCAAAGGCCCCCGGGGGCCCCCAGCAGGTACTGGGGCAAAGACCCCCGGGGGCCCCCAGCAGGTACTGGGGCAAAGGCCCCCAGGGCCCCCAGCAGGCCCCTCGGTGGCTGAGCCGAGCTTCGCACACAGCTCTGGCAGCCCGGCCGTTTCCCACGGCCCTGCTCAGCGCTCGGAGGCAGTGACCGCGGGGCCGAGGCCCCGGCCTGCCGCCCGCCCGCCCCTCGCTCCCAACGCCGCTCCCACCAGCACGGAAGCCTGAGCCGCCCCTCCCCGGGCTGTCCTGGGGTCACTCGCAAACATCGCTCACCTCGACTGGGCAAGGTCTCAGCCCCCCACGCTCCTTCTCCACCCCAGGTCACAGAGTCCTGGGTGAGAAACCTAAGGGGGGCCTCTGAGGGCGACAGCCCCGCCACCCTCCCTCCCTCCCTCCCTCCCCCTCCCCTGCTCCCAAATGGCAACGGCTTCCTCATTCTCTGGTCCCCACAGCCAGGCACCCCGAGTGACAGCAGCCAACAGCAGAGAACCCTGACCTTCAAATCGAGCTGGACCGGGCCTCACAATCCTTGTCAGGTCGAGCTTTGTGGAACGGCAGAAAGGACGAGCCAGGCGCCAGCGGCTCACGCCTTCATCCTAGCCACTCAGGAGGCCAAGGTCTGAGGATGTCAGTTCAAAGCCAGCCCCGGTGGGGAAGTCTGTGAGCTTCTTATTCAGATGGCTCAGATGGCGGAGCATTAGCCTTGAACACAAAAGCTCGGGGACAGAGCCCGGGCCCCGAGTTCAAACCCCAGGACTCGCACAGAAATAAATACATATGAATAAATAAAGCTCTTCAGTCGTCTCCCTAACTGACTGGAGGGTGGAGAGGTAGCCGCCCACCCTCCCTCCTTTCTTCCTCCCCCACGTCCCTCCTCCTCTCCCTCCTCCCCAATCGTCTAATGGTAGCTCTGCTACCTGCAACGTCCATTCCTCATCCATCCCCCCGTCGGGCTTCCCAGGTGGACACGGCCAGGCCGGCCCTCCCCCGGGGACTCGTGTGGGCAGGGCTGGCGGCAGGAGCAGCGGGGGCCAGGCCCGAGCTGGCTCTGGGGAGCAGAGGCGGGGCCCCCACGAGGAAAGGTTCCAAGGCAAGGCTAGTGGTAGGCTGGGGCGGGGGCGGAGGAGCTGGACGAGGGACCCTGACAATGGCCAGGTCGCCTGCTCCGTGTCCCTGGAGACCGCACTGAGGTCCAGGGGACCAGGTGGCCTCTGCCGTGTCTCCACGCTGCGGAGAGAGACCACAAGGCTGCGGCCGGCAGCGAGGCTCAGGTGGTTGGGTAACCACTGCCAGGTCCACTCCGTGGCCTCTCCCCAGGGGACTGCACTCCCTGGCCTCTCCCCAGGGGACCACGCTCCGTGGCCTCTCCCCACGGGACTGTGCTCCATGTCCTCTCCCCAGGGGACCGTGCTCCGTGGCCTCTCCCCACGGGACCGCGCTCCGTGTCCTCTCCCCAGGGGACCGCGCTCCGTGTCCTCTCCCCAGGGGAGCACGCCCTGTCCTCTTCCACAGGACCACGCTCCGCGCCCTGACTAGGTGGGACCAAGGCCCCATGAGGAGAAGGCAGTGCCGGCTCCCCCTGCTGCTGGGTGACGCCAAGCTGAGCGGAACACACTGGACCTGGTCAGCCCCTCGGTGTGACATGGGTGTCTGGGACGTACAACCCCTCAGGGACAGGAACAGGTAATGCGTGTGCGCGGATAGCACTAAGAAGACAGTGTAAGGGGTGACCAGGCGTGTATCTCTGGATACACCAAAAGCCACGCAACAAGCGACCACGCGGCCCTCTCGATGGCTGTAAAGATGGCTCCTCATGAGTTCCTGAAGCCCCTGAGCCTGGCGGCTGGCTGTAAGCCACGCAGAATGGGGACTGTCCC
The DNA here is from genome assembly GCF_023159225.1 of Perognathus longimembris pacificus. Lineage (NCBI taxonomy): Eukaryota > Metazoa > Chordata > Mammalia > Rodentia > Heteromyidae > Perognathus > Perognathus longimembris. The sequence goes on from NC_063170.1 coordinate 2,057,283, forward strand.
GGAGGGCTGTTCCGGCACAGGCGGGGCCCGGGGGCAGCTCCCCAGCCGCGGCTGCTCTGCGGGGCTCTCAGCGCAGGGCCCTCCAGCCTCCCGGGGCGGCCGTGTCTTGGGATCCAGAGAGGAGAGCGGATCGTCGGCCCCTGAGCGCTCCAGCCTCCCCTTCCCTTCCCTCTCCATCCTCACTACCGGAGGCCCGAGGAAGCCCGCCCCTGACGGCCGAAGCCAGGACGAGCCGCACTGGCCCCGCCGGCCTCGGCCTCCCCCGCCGGGGCGGGAGCCAGTTCCTCCACAGACCCTGTGGTTGTGGTTTGGAGGAAAACGCGGCATGCTGCTTGTTTACTCCCCAAACAACCGGGACTTTTGGTTTCTGAAGGGGCCGGTGGCCGGCCGCTAGCTCTGCTGCAGAACCAGCCACGGAAGTCTCTGGAAGCTTCCTGGGGCTCGGGGAGGGTGGGTAGCCGGTCACAGAGCGCCTGAGGCTTGGGCCGGCCTTGCCCCCGGGCTCCGCCGGCTGCGTGTCTGCACCCCGAGAACACGATTCTGCGACATCACCTGGCTGTTCCCCCCCACCCCACCCCCGGCCCCGGCCCCGGCCCCGGGTCCCTGCAGACGGAGGCCCAGGGAGGGGCTGCCAGGGCCGCTGGCGCAGGGCCCCCCCCCAAGGTGACCTCAGCCCCCGGGGGCGGGGGGCTCTGAGCGAGAGCAGAGCCCCGAGTTCAAACCCAGCCCCACCCACACCGGCCGGCAAGGCCCTCCGGCCGGGCGCGGAAGGGCACAGGGCATGGCCCGGCGCCGCTGACCCCTGACCTCAGGCTGACCTCGCGCCGACCCCTGCCCCGCCGGCCACCCCCACCCGCGCTTCCCGAGGCCCCCCCCGCCCCGTCCGTCCGTCCAGGGGAGCTCCGCGCGCAGAGAGGTCGAGCCACAGACCGGGGGACGCCCGGCGAAGGGCGACCGTCCCCCGGGGCCCCGCCTGCGTGTCCCAAGGCTCCCGGTGAGCGGCGGGGACGGCCCCGGACCCCTCGCCCGGTGCGGCCCGCTGCTGACAGGCGGGGCGGCGGTGCCGACGGACGGACGAGCTGGCCCCCGAGCCCGGCGGCGGATGAAAACCCAGGCCCGGGCGGCCGGCGGGTCCTCGCGGCGCGCTGGGTGGTCCCGGCCGGTGCCTGTCAGCTCCCGTGTCCCCGGCACCTCCGCCCCCCGCGGGCCCCCCCCCGTGTCGCTGTTCCCGCCTGTCCATCCGTCAACAGCTCAAGAGCGCGCTGAGCCAGACGCTGCCCGGCCGGGAGATAAGGGCGCGGACGGGGGAGGAGGCCGCTGCGGGCCGGCCGGCGGCCTGCGGAGAGGCAAAGGCGGGGCTGGCAGGCGGCGGGCGGCTTGCCCCGCGGGGTCCGGGGCCACCGCTGCCGGAGCCCAGCTGCCCACCTCCAGGCAGACGCCCGGGCTTGGTCTCAGAAAGAGACACAGAGAGGAAAGGCTCGGTTTTCTACACAGCCCGTTGTGGCATCCGCGAACGCTGGCTGGAATCATGGCAGCTGTTTTGTGATTGTGAGGAGGAGGCTGGCGGAGTCAAGAGCCACACACACCTTCCCACCTGTTCCCACACACAGGCGGCTGGGGAAAGCAGCCACGACGCACAAGCAGAAAACCCTCCCCACGCGTTCCCCTCCTGTGGCCCTCAGGACAGAAGCGGGCGTGAGCTCTGCAGCTACGAGGAAGGAGTCCTGCCGGCGGCCTGGAGAGGCCTGGGGTCATCCACTCTGAGCTTCCGTGAGAACGCAGGCAGGGGCCAGGGTGTGATGCCCTGAGCCGCAGACGCCAGTGCCCCCCGGCCCCCCGGCCCCCCAGCCCGGAGACACCTCCATGCGGCCTCGGCCTCGTAGAACCCACGGGCCGCGCCGTGCCGTCAGTCCTAGGCGGGACTCAGCATGGCTGCTCCCGGAGGAGGCGGGCGGTGCCGCCCCGAACGGCGCGGGGCGGTGCCGATGGCCGGAGAGAGCCGGCGGCCACCACGTGTGTCCCCCGCGTCCGCGCCGGGCCGCCGGCACCCCAACCTCCTGCCGCGTCCCACAGCCCCTCCACGCCGCAGCTAACGGTCCCCGGGGGGGGGGGCTGTGTCCACACACACAGAAGAGTCCCCCTCACCACGCAGAATGCGTGCACAACACACTGCCCTGAGCAAACCCGCCCTGCGCCCCGAGTCTGCCTGGCCCCTGGGTCCCGAGTCTGCCTGGCCCCTGGGTCCCGAGTCTGCCTGGCCCCTGGGCCCCGAGTCTGCCTGGCCCTGCTCCCCGAGCCTGCCTGGCCCTGCTCCCCGAGTCTGCCTGGCCCTGCGCCCCGAGTCTGCCTGGCCCCTGGGCCCCGAGTCTGCCTGGCCCCTGGGTCCCGAGTCTGCCTGGCCCCTGGGCCCCGAGTCTGCCTGGCCCTGCTCCCCGAGCCTGCCTGGCCCTGCTCCCCGAGTCTGCCTGGCCCTGCGCCCCGAGTCTGCCTGGCCCCTGGGCCCCGAGTCTGCCTGGCCCCTGGGCCCCGCGTCTGCCTGGCCCCTGGGCCCCGCGTCTGCCTGGCCCTGCACCCCGCGTCTGCCTGGCCCTGCACCCCGTGTCTGCCTGGCCCTGCTCCCCGAGCCTGCCTGGCCCTGCGCCCCGAGTCTGCCTGGCCCCCCTCCATTCTCTGTCTGCCTTGGAGGTGGGCAAGTGGACACGGCAGCCGCGATCTCCGCCCCGGCCCAAGTGGGTGAGGGTTCCCACAAGGAGCAGGCTGTGGGTTCGAGCCTCCGGAAATCATGAGGTCGCTAATGGATGCTTAAGACAATAAAGCTCCCGAGGCGGTCGCATCGTTTCCGGAGCTGGGTGGACGGGGCCGGGAGCGCTGAGCTTCCCCGCAGAGGGGCCCCGGGCGGCCGGTGAGGGCCGGGGGAGGAGGGGGAGCCCAGCCACTCAGAGGTAGAGAAACCACGCGGACGAGCCTGGAACGGGCCGAGAGACCCACGGGCCAGAGCCCCCGGGGAGCCGGTTTGGAACACGGGGAGAGCGCTGCTCGCGGTCGCACGGAAGCCTGCCCGAGGTCTGTCCACACGGGCCGGCCAGCTACGGCCCCCTGCACCCACACGCCGACAGCTGGACGCCACGAAGTATGGCACAGCCGTGAAACGCGACTCAGCGAGCGGGAACCACTCCCAACCACGCGGCACGGCTGAGCTCCATCTGCTGACGCCGAGTCAAAGGGGCCGGACACAAGGCGGCACCGGCTGAGCCCACGGGCCCAGAGGAAGCGGAGGGGAGGAGGGCGGGGGCCCCTCCAGAACCCAGCGCTGTGGCTGGGGGGTGCGAGCAAAGTTCCCCAGCTCCTAGCCCACCAGGCCATGTTCTCAGGGCACTTTCCCGCAGGAGTAGCATTTTCCCACCCCCAGGCCATAGCACTTCCATTAGAAGTTAGAATCGCCGGAGGCGTGGCTCAAGTGATGGAATGCTGACCTGGCATGTACCAGGCCCTGGGTTCAGCCTCCAGTGTGTGCGTGCGTGTGTGTGTACGCACGCACGCACACACACACACACACACACACACGCTGCCTCTGGCCTCATGACAAAGCAACCACACTTACAACCCAAACACGGCACACTGGTAAAAGAGAAGACATTACAAAAATTCAGGGAAAATGGCTTACAAAGGGGTCCAAAATGAAATCATGTCATGAAAGAAAGCAAGCCCCAGGGGTCCGAGGGAGACAAGAAAGGGTTCTGGGGCACCTCAAAGAACCCAGCAGAATGGCCGTCAGCTTAGGCAGGCAGAACGGAGGCGGGAGGAGGAGGGAGGAGGAAGGGAAGGGCGAGGGAGCAGGGCAGTACAGGTTTCCTAGCAACCAGGCCCAGCTTGCTTCTCATTGGCCAGACGGTGTCACATGACCACCGGTAGCTGCAAGAGAGCCTGGCCGGTGGATTCCTGAAGAGCAGGTTGCACCTGGCATCCGTGCGGTCCCTGGGGTGGGGTCGGAGGGCGCCGCCTGGTTTGAACACGGGGGTCTCGGAGGCCGTGAAACTGGGCTGCCGCTGCCCACAGGCTTCACCAGGACGGCCTGGCCACGGGGGGGGGGGGGGCTCCGAGGAATGAAGGCGGTGAGAACCTGGGAGAAGGCAAGCTCACGCTCCTCCCTGGGACCAAGGGTCCCCTGGAGCTCCTCACAGGGCCCCACAGCCCAGATGGGGGGCTGTTGCCATGGTGATGAGTGCGGGGATGTGGCTGGAAAGGGGGGGTCCTCAGGCAGCAGGAGCTCCATCCACCATGGGCCCCCCTCCGCCCCAGCGCCTATCCACACCCTGCTGCCCCCGGCGCGGCCAATGCACAGAGGGCCGCAGAGGACCGGAGGCGTGGGGGGGAGCAGGCCGGCCTGGAACCCAGGTCCCCCGCCCCCGACTTTCTCTGCCCACTCACTCAGCCCCCACGGCCTCCTGCAGAGCCCCCCTAAATCTTGAGAGCCACAGGGGGGATCCTGGGTGCTGCTGCTTCCCTGCGGGGGGGCTCTCGGGGCTGGGGGTGCTCAGGGGGCTGGGGGTGCCCAGGGGGCTGGGGTGCTCAGGGGGCTCCCCGGGGCTGGGGGCTCCGGGCCCAGGACCGCGAGGGCCGTCCGCCAGGCCAGAGCCGTCCGCCCCGGGGCTCAGCAGTTGCGGCCCGGCGGGCGCCTGGGTGGCTGTGGTGGGGAATTTGGTTGGAAGACGTGATGAACCCCAAAGGGGCAGCAGAACAGCAGACAGACAGCTGCCCCCGGGCTGCTGCCCGCCGTGCTGCCCCCCGCCCCACTGTGCTGCCCCTGAGCTGCCCCCGGCTGCTGCCTCCCTGCCCGCCGTGCTGCCCCCTGGCCTGCCATGCTGCCCCCTGGCCCGCCATGCTGCCCCCCAGCTGCCGTGCTGCCCCCTGCCCTGCCGTGCCGCCCCCCGCCCCGCCATGCTGCCCCCCCACCCCGCCGTGCTGCCCCCCGCCCCACCGTGCTGCCCCCCAGCTGCCGTGCTGCCCCCGGCCCCGCCGTGCTGCCCCCCGCCCGCCATGCTGCCCCTGCGCTGCCCCTGGGCTGCTGCCCCCGGCCCCGCCGTGCTGCCCTGGCCGCGGGCTGGGCCCCCACGCTCCTCGCCTGGGGAAGCACCCCACCACGCCCGCCATCTTGTTCTCCTTGCAGATCTCCTTCCCTGCCTCCCTGGCCGCGGCGTGCTGTGGCTCACGCGCACTGCCCGACCCTCGGGGTGATTTATGGGCCTCTGGCTGGGGGGCCCATCTGTCTTTGTGACACCCCGCTTCTTGAGCCAGGTATGGCTGGGGTCATGGCCCGAGGAGGTCACCGGAGGTCAGATAAGGACGGCGGGCAGGCTAGCAGGGTCCTCCGCAGGGCCACCCCCGTGGGGAGCGGGTTGGGGGTCGGCGTGGCTTGTGGGGGCCCCGCCTGGAGGGCTCGAGGGCCGCGGGCCCGGGGTGGCTCTGGCCCACTTCCGCGTGGCTCCTGCCGGCTGCCCGGGGCTGGGCACCCCCGGAGGACCCAACCCCACAGAAGTGACGGGGGCGCTCGAGCCCCCCCCGCCCCCCCCGCCCAGGCCAGGCCTCCGCACAGCCATGAATGGCCGCAGCAGCGGAGCCCGGAGCCCTGGGCCACCGGCGGGCGGGGGGGGCGGGGGGGGCCGGCACCCATGGGAGAGCCTCCCCGCCCCCCCCCCAGCTGCTCTTCAAGGCACCCTCAGCCTGCTGGGCCGGGTGTCTTGTGTATCCCCGGGGGGTGGCACGAGAGGGTGAGGTTGCCACGAGATGGAATCAAGGGGGGCCCTGTCACCCCGACCCGTCCCCGGAGGGCCCGGCCCCAGATTCTTGGAATGGTCAGCGCCGCGTCGCGTCCCCAGCACGCGCGCCCGAGGCGTTTTCCTCCCCGAGATCGAAGCCAGCGCGACGCCGCTCTCTTACTGTTGGCGCCGGGAGAGAGCCAGCCAGGCCAAGAGAAACAGGCCGGCTTCCAGCCAGCCCCGAGGTGGGGCCTGGGAGGTGGGGGCGGGGGGGGGGGCGCCGTGGCGTCCCAGGACACCAGCGCCAGGGCCCGGGGACTACGTGAAGCAGCTTCACGTATCAAACAACACAACACAAGCGCCAGCACAAGGGACCGGGACGGAGGCAGAAAGGAAACCGAGTCAGGACCACAGACGGTGCCCAACCCCCCGCACACCCTGGAGCTTCCCTGGCCCCGGGGGGGCGGTGGGCCGGCCCTTCCCGCTCAGGTGTGGGGACCCACGGCAGCCCCCACCCCCCGCCCCCGGGTCTTAACACCCGGGACCTGTGAGGTCCTTACCGCAGAAGAAATGAAACCAAAGGCTCCGGGTGAGGCCGCGCCGGGCGCACCCGCGAAGCCTCTCGATCCAGCGAGAGGAGAGGAGACCGGGGCGGTGTGGCCGCAAGCCACGAGCCGCGTGGGGCCGGGGAGCAGGCCGGGGGGGAAGCCCGCACCCCCACCTCGAGCCCGGCTCCGTGTCCGAGAGGCAGGTGCGGGCTTGGCGGGTGGCCGCGGCTGGGCCTTCGTGTCCCAGAGCCACAGGCCGCGACCCGGGGTGGGCGGACGGGACCCGAGTGGGGCTCCGGTCATGACGCCCCTCTTTGGCTAGCGGCCCGGGCTCGCGGTGCCAGCCCCCTCGGGGGCTCTGCGGGCAGGGCCCGGCCCCTTCCCCGCCTTGCGGCCCCTGTGGGGCGGACGCAGCCCCGGGCGCCGCGGCCTTGCTGGTTTTACTTGAAAATCCAGGGTTGTCCACGTTTAGAACTAGGCGAGGGCTGCGGGCATCCTGGGGGGCTGGGCTGCGGGCGTCGTGGGGGCTGGGCTGCGGGCGTCCTGGGGGGCTGGGCTGCGGGCGTCGTGGGGGCTGGGCTGCGGGTGTTGTGGGGGCGAGGGGCTGCGGGCGTTGTGGGGGGCTGGGCTGCGGGCGTCGTGGGGGGCTGGGCTGCGGGTGTCGTGGGGGGCTGGGCTGCGGGTGTCGTGGGGGGCTGGGCTGCGGGTGTCGTGGGGGGCTGGGCTGCGGGTGTCGTGGGGGCTGGGCTGCCGGTGTCGTGGGGGGCTGGGCTGCGGGTGTCGTGGGGGGCTGGGCTGCGGGTGTCGTGGGGGCGAGGGCTGCGGGCGTTGTGGGGGGCTGGGCTGCGGGCGTCGTGGGGGGCTGGGCTGCCGGCGTCGTGGGGGGCTGGCCTGCCGGCGTCATGGGGGGCTGGGCTGCCGGCGTCGTGGGGGGCTGGGCTGCCGGTGTCGTGGGGGGCTGGGCTGCCGGTGTCGTGGGGGGCTGGGCTGCGGGCGTCGTGGGGGGCTGGGCTGCGGGCGTCGTGGGGGGCTGGGCTGCGGGTGTCGTGGGGGGCTGGGCTGCGGGTGTCGTGGGGGGCTGGGCTGCGGGTGTCGTGGGGGGCTGGGCTGCCGGTGTCGTGGGGGGCTGGGCTGCGGGCGTCGTGGGGGGCTGGGCTGCCGGTGTCGTGGGGGGCTGGGCTGCAGGTGTCGTGGGGGTGCTGGTCTGTTGAGGTGCCGACCTCATCCGGATGGTTCTGGAGCTCGTCGGGGGCCCTTCCCTGGGCCGGGCCCTCAGCCTCCTCCTGCCCCTTCCCGACGGTGTTTTCTGCCCTGCAGAGGCGAAGGGTCCGTGACGCCTTCCTGGAGCCCGCCATGGGGCAAACGTGGGTTCTAGAATACAGCAGAAAACGTAAAACAAACCAAAAACCTCAGCCAGACCGATCCGTGAACCAATGCCATCGGCGAGGCTTGCATGGTTCACGTGGGCTGCTGGTGAGAAGGAAGAGCTGCCATTGTCTCCTTTGCCTCCCGCTCCCCCTCCCCCTCCTCCCCCTCCTCCTCCTCCTCCCCTTCGTCCTCCCCCTCCCTTCCCCCCTCCTCCCCCTCCTTCCCGTCCTCTTCCTCCTCCTCCCCCTCCTCCTCCTCTCCCCAAGTACTGGGGCATGAATGTGGTCTTGGCTTGCTCGCTCAACTACTGGTTATTTTGGAGATGGAATCTCCGGGACTTTCCTGCCCAGGCCGGCTTCGAACCTCGATCCTCCGGACCTCGGCCTCCCGAGCAGCCCGGGTGAGCTGTGAGGCGTGCGTCGGGGAGCGTTAGCCCCCGCAGTGTTGGTTTCCGCGCCTGTCATTGCTTTCGGAGGCGGTGGCGTCACAGTTCGGCCGATGAGCAGCAGCTCGGACCCTCTGACCCTTTCCTGCTGCCCAGAAGTTCCGCCAGCCTTCTGGGGTGAGGGGGGGGGAGGCAGCCCTAAATGCCCCTACTCGGTGCGTGCGCGCGGGTGAGAAAGATCGGGGGAACAGCTTCGGATCTCGCTCGACGAATTCAAACATTCAGATTTGTGGGTACCCGCGGGAAAGCCTGGAAGAGAGGCCTCCGCCCCGGGGGACCGCGGGGCCTCGGGGTGCCGGGGGGTGCGCGCGTCCCCGGACCCGGGTTCCGCAGGGCCGGGGTCCCAGGGCGGGGCGGTCCGCCCCGCTCACCGCGGGCCCCCCCCCCCCGGCGCCCCGCTCCCGCCGGCTCATAAACAGATTGTCAAGACGCAGTCGGGCCGAGCCCCGCGCCGCGGCCGTCCGATGCCAGCCAGGCGCTGATTTGTGGGCGCCAGCCCCGACGAGGATACCTGTAGCCCGTCAAACCGGAGCGGCTTCCTCACCTTCATCCGCGGGCGCGGCGCGGCCTCCTTCCTCTTTCACGAGAGGGGAGGGATGTGTTTACTCCGCAGAAGAGGAGCGGAGGGAGCGGCCGGCGGGGCCGGGGGGGCTGCGGGGGTGGCCGCTCCCCGGGCCCCTCGGCCCCTCGGCCCCAGTCCCGCAGCCGGGCTCAGCCTGCCCCTCGCTCTCGAGCGCTCGGGCCGCAGGTCTGTGTCGCCCCGTCGGCCTGGGTGGGGTGCCCACCTCGCCGCACGGAGCGCGTGAGCCCCCAGGGGTCCCCGGGTCCGGCCTCCGACAGCCACCGCCCGAGTCCCCCTCTGGCGTTTCCTTCGTAAGGAGCTGCGCTGACAGGCAGGCACCCGCGCCCCCAGCCCTGCGATCCCCGTCACCGGGAGGCTGGGGTGGGAGGGTCCTAGTTCAAGGCCGGTCTGAGCAGGAAGTCCACACAGCTCTCCTCTCCAGTGAACCGCCCACCGGGCCAGGCGGAGCTGCGGCTCTGTGGTAGCAACAATGTTGAGGGACTGGGCCCAGGCCCTGAGTTCAAGCCCCAGGACGGACACACAAGGGTGACACCTTCCCACGCCTCTGTGGCTGCGTCTATTCTTCACACCGATGACGCCTCGGTGAAGCGGAGGACTCTGGGCCCCTCATCTCGGCTGGTCCCCTGGGCAGCCGCCTGTTTCCAAAGCAGGTCACGGCTCTGGGGCTGGGACACACGGCTGTTCCTTTGGGGTCCTAGTCTGAGTTCAGAAGTGAGGGCGTCCTTCGGAAGGACTACAGCGAGGTGCACCGGAGGCTCGCACTGCCCGGGGCTCGGTGCACTCGCCCCTCCCGCCGCGTGGGCTCAGGGGAAAGCGGGCGCTCGGTGCACTCGCCCCTCCCGCCGCGTGGGCTCAGGGGAAAGCGGGCGCTCGGTGCACTCGCCCCTCCCGCCGCGTGGGCTCAGGGGAAAGCGGGCGCTCGGTGCACTCGCCCCTCCCGCCGCGTGGGCTCAGGGGAAAGCAGGGCTCGGTGCACTCGCCCCTCCCGCCGCGTGGGCTCAGGGGAAAGCAGGCGCGCGCGCAGGTTCGGCGGCAAGCCGGCTCCGCGTGCCAGCGCTCCCGCGAAACACGCAGACGAGGAGACGGGGCGTCTGACCTACCGTGGGGGGCTGGGTGGATGGGAGGCTGGCTCAGCCCGCGGGCCAGAACTTGCCCCGTCTTCTCCTAAGCGACCGGAGCGTAAATACTTCGGCTGCGTGGGCTGTGCGGTTTCTCCCACGCGCGCTCCGCCCGGGGGGCAGCCCTGTGGGGCCGCGTGGTCCCCCCACGCACGCACGCACGCACGCACGCACGCCCCCACGTGCACCTTGCACACACGCTCACAGTGGCGGGCCGTGGGCCGGCGGAGCTGCAGTGACCGGAGCGGGCGGTGAAGCCGCAGAGAAGCCGCGGGCCCCACACGGCTCCTGGCCCGCGCTAGACCCAGCCGGCACCCCACGCCGCGCCACGGGAGCGAGGACTCCGCGGCCCCCGGCGCAGCCTCGGGGCCTCCCGGGAGCGGAGGCAGGAGGGGCAGGAGGGGCAGGAGGGGCAGGAGGGGCAGGAGGAGGGGCAGGAGGGGCAGGAGCTTCCGCTGGGCCATCCTCCGCGTGCCCTTCCTGGCCGCCCGGCACCCACGCTGAGCCGCGGCTCCCAGGGCAGCCCCGGGGCCCAGACTCAGCCCCGGCCGCTGCTGGGATTCCAGGAGACGCTGCGTGTGGCCCTTCTGCGTGAAAACACACACGCCACACAGCACACGCTCCCAGCGTGCTCAGGAGCTGCAATCAGCCATGGCGAGGACGGAGGAGGGGGGCGGGGGGAGGGGGAGGAGATGGAGGAGGGGGGCAAGGGGGAGGGGAGGAGGTGGAGGACAGAGGAGGGGCAGGGGGGGCAGGGGGAGGGGAGCAGGTGGAGGACGGAGGGAGGAGGGCAGGGGGAGCGGGAGCGGGAGAGGAGGACGGAGGAGGTGGGCAGGGGGAGGGGGAGCGGGAGGAGGACGGAGGAGGAGGGCAGGGGAGGGGGGAGGGGGGAAGAGGACAGGAGGAGGGGGCAGGGGGGAGGGGGAGCAGGTGGAGGACGGAGGGAGGAGAAGAACAGGGGGGAAGGGAGAGTGGGAGGAGGGTGGAGGAGAGGGAGGGAGAGGGGGAAGAGGACAGAGGAGGAGGGCAGGGGAGGGGGAGGGGGAGGAGATGGAGGAGGAGGGCAAGGGGGAGGGGGAGCAGGTGGAGGACAGAGGGAGGAGGAGGGCAGGGGAGGAGGAGGGGGAGGAGGACAGAGGAGGAGGGCAGGGGGGGAGGGGGGAGCAGGTGGAGGACGGAGGGGGGAGGGAGAGCGGGAGGAGGGTGGAGGAGGGGGAGGGGAGGGGGAAGAGGACAGAGGAGGAGGGCAGGGGGAGGGGAGCGCAGGAGGAGTCCAGCCAGGTTCTCCTCCCCGGTCCACCTGCCCACCCAGGGCTCCTCCAGGGATCCTGGGAACTGGCGATGGCGGTTGCTCACTGGGGCCTGGGCCTGCTTGGGTAACAGGGCCGGGGGCTTGGGGCAATTTGGAGGTCTTGGGGTGTTCTGAGGGGCTCCTGGTGTTTGGGGGGCTCAGGGCATTTTGGGGGGCCCCTGGCATTGGGGGTTCGGGGCTCTTCCTGCCCCCTTGGCACCGGCCCCGTCGTCTTTCAGCTGTGGTCTCGTAGCTGAACACGGAGCAGGGCTTTGGCTCTGCCTGCAATTTTGGCTTGTAATTTTATCACTCGAATCTAAATCTACTTTAGAAATGCCATAAACTAATTGTCACTGAATAAACTGAAGCTTTTGAGGAGTTTTATCCAAAGCGATTTAATGTTAAAGGAAAATAGAAAACAAATGTTGTCCACGGAATTGCTGGCAGAAAGGTAAAAAACTCGTGTTCTTCTCCCGAGAGCCTTTCGGCGGCGGGGGGGGGGGGGGGGGGGGGGGGGGGGGGGGGCGGATGAGCCGTCCGTGGGGCGGCTGGGGGGCCCGGGACCCCGGCGGGGCCCCGTGTGCTGCAGTTTTGATGGGGGAAGCTTCTGGACACGCACGGATCCGATCCGACCCCGATCTGGCAGCCGCGGCCTCCGCAGATCCCCTGATTGCAAATGATAACACGGCGGGGCGTGCTGGGGGGGGGCGGGGGGTGAGGGCGGGGGGAGGGGGCGTGTGGTCGGTTTACGTTAGGCAGTCTCTTGAGTGACTCCTGGTTAGCTGTTCTTTCTCACTCGTGTTGAGACGAGGCAGCAAGCTGGGTTAGGACATGGGCGCAGGCGCGGGGCCAGAGGGGAGGCCCCGGCTCCCCCAGGCTTCTGTTCAGCCTCTGTGAATGAAGATCCTCCCGGAACCTTCCGGAGAGGGTCCGGGGGGTGCGGAGCGCCGGCTCGCCCCGCGGCCCGCGACGGGAGGACGGAAGGGGCAGCGCGGGGCTTGGGGCCGGACGCCCCGGACGGGGTGAGGGGCCCAGGGCGGCCGGGTCGGGGGCCCCCCCTCACCCCTCTCGCAAACACCGCGGCCGTCCTCACCCCAGGCTTCATCCTCAGCACAGCTCTGCTCCTGGGTTTGGGGACGGGGACACTTCTGGGTCTCCGGCAAAAACCAGGAGTCCTTGGGTTTGGGCGGTGAGGAGAGGAGAGGGTGTGGCCGGTCCCTGGGGGGGGGTCAGGGCACCCCGCTCAGGCCCGGGAGCGGGTGAGCACCCCACAGACGCCTGACCCAGCCTGGGGCCGAGGGCGGCACCACCACCACGCCTTGCGGTGAGGGGAGAAGGGCAGGCCCGCCGCGCCGGCCTCCAGGATTGCGGGGCGGCCAGCGGGGCGGGAAGGCCCAAGAGGCGCTCAGCGCCAACGAACCCCGAAACGCCGGGGGCGAAGCCGCGGATCCCGAGGTAGCGCGCGAGCCGGGGGGGCGGTAAAGCTCAGGGACAGCGCGCAGGGCCCGAGTTCAAGCCTCACACCGGCCGGGAGAGAGAAGAAGAAAGAAGGGAGGGGTGGCAGGGACAGGGCTCCTCACGAGACGCAGCCGAGGTCGCGGCTCCGCACGGGGCCCACGGGGCTGGCTCCGGGCACGCCGTGTCCAAAGCTGCGGGGGGGACGCTTGTCGGAAATGGCCAAAGCGGGGCTCAGATCCTGCCCCGCTCCTGTCGGTCCCAAGATGGCAGGAGTCATCTCAAGGCCCCATCTCCAACGGGAAGATGCAGCTCGCACAGGTACCTAGAGGCAGCTGAGTCCAGAGGCCTGGGTGCATCGCTCCCCTGAGGCCAGGGGCGCGAGGCCACGCCAGCCCCACAAGGGGCCACGGCAGTGGAGGCCACGCCAGCCCCACACGGGGCCACGGCAGTGAGAATGCACCGCACCATGGAACCCGTGCAGCAGCTGAGAGCGCACGGAAGCCGCCTCCTGGGTCTCGTGCTGTCTGAGGCAGCCCGGGCAGTGGGGAGCAGCCCGGGGACGGGGGAGCAGCCTGGGCAGCGGGGAGCAGCCTGGGCAGCGGGGAGCAGCCCTGGCAGTGGGGAGCAGGCCCGGGGGACAGCGGGGAGCAGCCCGGGCAGTGGGGAGCAGCCCGGGGATGGGGGGAGCAGCCCGGGCAGCGGGGAGCAGCCCGGGGACAGCGGGGAGCAGCCCCTGGCAGCGGGGGAGCAGCCCTGGCAGTGGGGAGCAGCCCGGGGACAGGGGGGAGCAGCCTGGGGACAGTGGGGAGCAGCCCTGGCAGTAGGGAGCAGCCCGGGGACAGGGGGGAGCAGCCCGGGCAGCGGGGAGCAGCCCGGGGACAGAGGGGAGCAGCCCTGGCAGTGGGGAGCAGCCTGAGGACAGCGGGGAGCAGCCTTGGCAGTGGGGAGCAGCCCGGGGACAGGGGGGAGCAGCCCTGGCAGCGGGGAGCAGCCCGGGGACAGGGGGGAGCAGCCCTGGCAGCGGGGAGCAGCCCGGGGACAGAGGGGAGCAGCCTGGGCAGCGGGGAGCAGCCCTGGCAGTGGGGAGCAGCCTGGGGACAGCGGGGAGCAGCCCTGGCAGTGGGGAGCAGCCCGGGGACAGGGGGGAGCAGCCCGGACAGCGGGGAGCAGCCTGGGGACGGCGGCTCCCTCCGCCCGGGACTCGGCCTGCAGGAAGAGGAAAGGCCTCACGCGTGGGACTTGACGAGCGTTTCTTGGCGATGACACCACACGCGCAGGAAACCAAGGAGGAAAAGCGACGACTTCGCGCAAAGCTTGCTGGCTGACGATCGCAGGCAGCACGACACGCGGCAGCCAAAAGACGGACCTGCGCCACGGTGGCCACGGGGTCGCAGAGAACCGGGCAGGTCGCAGCGGTGTAGCCCCACCACGGAATACCACTCAGCCACAAAAAAGGAGGGACGGGGTGGCGCGTGCCGCCCCGTGAGGAGGCCTTGAAGATATCACACCGTGCTTACCGAACGATTCCCAAAAGACAGACATAGAGTCCCGCTCTGCTGAGACACGGAGTGTGGCCGCCTGCACGCCGGAGGTGGCGCGGCTGTGGGGGGCAGAGCCTCAGGTTGGCAAGGCGAAGGGTCAAATGCAAACTGCACGGTATCTCCGGCCCCCCCATGACGAACGTGAGGGGAAGGGACTGCTCAAGAGGCGGACCTGGCGCGCTGGGGGCAGGGGCGCAGGGGTGCGAGGCATGGTCCCGGTAATGGAACCGGGTGCCACTTGGGGGGAGGGGGGAGGGGAGGGGGAGGGGGGAGGGGAGGGGGAGGAGAGGCACCGGGGAGAGAGGGGGGAGACCCTGCTCCTCGCTGATCCGCAGCTGACACTTTCTGATTGTCCCGAGAGCAAAGGCCGTGGCGGGACCCCATCTCTGTCGTCAAGCCGACCAAGAGCCTTAAGTTCACGGAGCGCGGCGTGGACAGGACAAGGTCCGCTTTAGCGCCCATGCTTCCTTCTGGAACCTTCTGCACAGCCCCAGAGTCGTGTGGACCGAACCACTCAGGACCCACACCCTGTTGCCTCTGACCTTTCACCCCGACCCCCGAGTCACCCTGCACACACCCTTCCCCGTGTGCCAGGGGCCAGGCAGCCGGATGGACCGGGAGCGGGGTGGCGCGTCCCTGCCCGGCCGGGCCTGCCCTTCCCCCCCCCCCCCCCCCCCCCCCCCGCCGCCAGGCCCGCGCCGCGGCTGCCAGGCAGGACGGCCACAGCCGCCTCTCGGAGCCGGACACTCCCAGACCCTCAGGCCAGCCTGTCCCGGGCCAGCTCAGCCCCCTCCGCCACCTCCCTCCTCTCCCTTCCTCTTCCTTCTGCCTGGAGGATGTTTTGGGCCACTGCCGAGAGAGGCCCGGAGCTGGGCACCGGGGCCAGCATTGTGTTTACAGTGGAGCCAGGAACGCATCCAGGAGGAGACGGAGGACAGGACGCGGCCCCTGGAAGCCAGCGGCCCCCGGAGGGGCCCGTGGGGACCACGGCGGCCCCCTCGGCTCGGCAGCTCCCGGGGCGGGCGGCCGGAGGGGTCACCCCGGGACGGCCGTGCCAGGCAGCCGAGGACAAGCTGCCCCTGGCTCGGGCCGGCCCGCGCCACACCCCGCGGTGATTCAGGACCGGCCCGTGGCGCGGGCCGCCCGCTCCATCCCCTAATTGGCGATCTGGCGGCGCGAGGCCCACTGGATCTTATCTGCTCCCGGCCCCCTTGGCTGGCGGGCCGGGCGCCCCAAAATAACTCGATCTGGAAATAAAGGAGTGCAGCGCAGGTCCCGCCTGCCCCCCCCCCCCGGGCGGCTCAGCGGGGAGACGGCCCGGGCGCCCTCGGCCCCCCGGCGGCTCCAGCCCCCCGCGGGCCGCGAGGCCGAGGCCCGGGGGCCCCGAAGCCCAGCGGAGGAGCTCCGGAGCGGCGGGCATGGCGGGAGTGTCCGGGGTTTCTGGCCCCGGCCCTGGCGGCCGGCCCCCCCCGCACCCCGCCCTTCCCGGGCAGGAAGCAGGCCTGCCCGTTGCAAGCATCTTGACTTCATTTACGTCACCTAGGAATTTTCTTTTTCTGGCTCACTTTCTGGTCTCGCCCGGCCGGCTGAGAGGCTCCAGGAAGATTGTAAACCGCACGGAGCGGCACCGCGGCCACCGCCGCCCTCCACACGCCGCCTCCGCCCGGGAAGGTCACGATGAGCTGGGCCCGGGAGCCGGCCCCGCCAGCTGTGCATTCCTGCCCCGGGGGGGGGGGGATCAGCAGCACTGGGGGGCTGAGTCAGGGACCAGGACGCTGCCTCCGGGCCGATCCCCTGCCCCCCCCCTCAGATTGCCCTGGCCGTCCTCGATAGATCCAGAACCTCCTTTTGCACGCTGTCAGCTGGACCCGTCACCCACAGGAAGCCGTGGTCCTGGCTGGGCCACCGGCCGGCCTCGTGGCCTCTGCGGACGCCTGGCCTCTCAAGCATCGGTGTCCAGATCTACAGAGCAAGGAGGGGACGCCGGTCCTCGGGTCCCAGCCTGGTCTTGTCCCCAGAGAAAGGGACTTTGGGAAAGGGCAGAAGTTTGGAATCTTGGACTTGAAGCCCGTGGTCCCCGGTGCAGCCCCGCTCTCCCTTTGGGGCCCGGGAGCCCCTCCCGGGGTCCTTCGAGTCTCCCCTCCACTGGACACCCCACGCACTGCCGGTGCCCCGTTACTGATCACCGCCAGCCCGCCGCCCGCCCACCTCCCCGCCCCTCGCGGGAGCTCGGTGACCACGCGGCACAGCGCCATCGGCGTGCCACGTGGCGAGGGGGCGGCCACCCCCAGAGGGCCCAGTCCGGGCAGGACCCCTGAAATTCAGGGCAACGACTGCATTTACTCAACTCATTCCGCCCCAGCGGCCGAGGCCTGGGGCCTGAGTGGCCGAGGCCCGTTAGCATCGGTGTTTGCACACCCCACCACACGGGCCGCGTGGGGACGCGGCAGAACTCCCACCCAGGTCCCCGGGGGCACGGCGCCACAGGGCAGCGATGGTGCAGTGTGGGCCCACACCGGGGTGGGCGTGTCTTCACACGCAGCACAAGACGCAACCTGTGCAGGTGCAGGACACACCTAGACCCCCCGCAAAGGACGCCCGCGCACCCACATGCTGACCGTGTTTAGTGCGCGTGCCAACGCTGACAGAAGGGCCGTAGGGATACGCAAGACAGACCGGCGTGACCAGAGAGGTGACATGGCCTCCCGGCCCTGCGCGCCGAGCCAGTCCAGAGAACCAACCAGAAGCGAAGGTGTAAAGCATGGAATGAGAGGGCTGGGCACAGGGATCGCCGCTGTAAACTCGCCACGGGTGACTAGGAAGGAGGTAACCGCGCAGGCTGGTCCCTGACAAAGATAGGAGACACGACGTGAATAAAAAGGAAAACTAAAGCAAAGAAGAACCGAGGGGATGGATCAAGTGGTAGAGCGCACACCTGGCGAGGACATGGCCCTGAGTTCAAATCCCAGCACCAACCAAACACTGAAATGCAAACGTGAATTTGAACAGATGCTGGTGTCGGCATCCACGGACCCGCGGCTCCTCTCCCGGCCTCTTCCCCCTCCACGCCCCGGTTTCCTCTTCTCCAGCCACAGGAGAGCCACGCCCACAGTCCTGCACCCCGGAACTCTCGGAACTCGGGGCGTGATCTGAACATCAAGGGGAGACTAAGGACGGGCTCCTCCCCTGCCCGCACCTGCTCCGCGTGGATTTGCCCCGTGCAGGTCTGAAATGGGGGTCTGTGAACAGAGCTGCACGTGTATAAAACAAAAACGCCGAATTCCCCGAAGGAGGCCGCTGGGCAGGAGGGAGGCCGCTGGGAGGGAGGCCGCTGGGAGGGAGGGAGGCTGCTGGGAGGGAGGCCGCTGGGAGGGAGGCCGCTGGGCGGGAGGCCGCTGGCTGGGAGGGAGGCCGCTGGGAGGGAGGCCGCTGGCTGGGAGGGAGGCCGCTGGGAGGGAGGCCGCTGGCTGGGAGGGAGGCCGCTGGGAGGGAGGCCGCTGGCTGGGTGGGAGGCCGCTGGGAGGGAGGCTGCTGGGAGGGAGGGAGGCCGCTGGGAGGGAGGCCGCTGGCTGGGAGGGAGGCCGCTGGGAGGGAGGCCACTGGCTGGGCGGGAGGCCGCTGGCTGGGAGGGAGGCCGCTGGCTGGGAGGCCGCTGCGCGGGAGGCCGCTGGGAGGGAGGGAGGCCGCTGGCTGGGCGGGAGGCCGCTGGCTGGGAGGCCGCTGCGCGGGAGGCCGCCCGTGGTCGATTCCAGGAATCCACACCCGAGGAGAGTCCGTGCACGGCCCAGGTGCCTGGCAGGGGCCTCCACCCACCTGAGGGCCGAGCCAGCGAGGGAACTCGCCTGCGCCCCCTGGTGGCGGCCACCAAGCCATAGAGAAGCTCCAGAAAAGCGGGGTGCAACCCAGGACCCCCCCCCCCCCAGCCCTGGCCCCAGGCCCTGCAGGGCCGCCTCCGAGGAACCTTGGTGTCTTCCAGTTGCGCTTTCTAGAGCTCAGGGCTTCTCAGGCAGGGTGTGTGTGCGGGGGATGGGGGTGGGGCAGGGGGGCAGGGGGGAGAGCCCTGCTGGCCCCTGCTCAAGCCCAAGCCCTGACCCACCCCTCTCCTCCTGTCCCCGGGTCCACACACGGGACAGGATCCACCCCCACCTTGGCAAGTGGGAAAGGCTCCGTCTCCAGGGCAAGGGGGACTCCAGCAGTTTCCTTGTGCGTGCAATGTGTGCGAGCAGGTGTGTCCCCGCCTGGGAACCCAGACGCACTGCCCTCCAGGAACTTGAAGTGCCGGGGGAAGGTGGTCAAGTAGTCCAGGGACGAACGTGCAAGGAAAGTCCTGAGGAGATTTGTTCTGAGGCCTGGGATGTTGGTTTTTCCCAGGAACCGTCTGGGACCAGAGCACCGGCCAGAGGACAGCGCACGTGCCAAGGCCCTGCGGCAGAAAGGCCTTCTCCAGCTGTGTGTGCGAAGCAGAGCCAGGGGCAGTCAGGGCCCGCACGGCTCCGGGCTGACGCTGTGATCTGTGAGGTCATTAAGAGGTTTCAACAGGGTGTGGTTTAATCTAATTTAGATTGTTTCTCCAGATGTCATACATGCACATGATTAAGAAATTAAGAAAGATCAAGGAGGCCTGGACAAATCTTAAGGGGAAAAAGAACAACTTCCTGCTTTCTTCCTCCTCGAGCCTGGCGCCGCCTCCCAGAATAGCTGGGGGATTTTTGCTTCCGTCTGTTTGCTTCAGCTCTGGGTTTCGGTTCCACTCACATGAGCAGAGCGGGAATCGTCACGGAGCGGACAGACCCATTCCCGTCCCGGGCCCACCTGGCGGGTTCACAGACTGCGGAGTGTGCCGGCGGCCCCGTGGCGGGGGTGTGCTGGGGCACAGGGGCAGGAGGGCGGGGCAAGCCAAGGCTGAGCTAGGCTGGGACCTATCTAGACCTCATCTGGGGTAAGTCGAGTCCGGGAGGCTGCCTTCCAGAGGCGTCCAGAGGCCTGGTGGTGGGGAAGGAGGGACCAGGGCTGAGGGGTAAACGCCACTTGGTTCCCAGTGGTCTGGGGATATCGCTTCCTGTCAGGTGACCAGCATCTGCAGCCGGCAACGCCCAGGGCGCTCGGTGGCCCCTGTGCTCTGTGGAGAACTTGACCTCACGACACTCACTCGTCCCCCCTAAGCTTCGGATGTGGTACAATGTCACCCCACCTTTAGGAGGAGTAGCTCATCTCAGGCCACGTAGGCAAGGGCGAAGGGGTCCATACGCCAGCTGCATGTGGTGGATGGATGGATGGATGGATGGTAGATAGATGGGTGACATGGTGAATGATAGGAGGATGGATGAATGGATAAATAAATAGATGTATCATGGGTGGATAAATGGCTGGATGAATGGATGGATGGATGGTGGATGGATGGATGGATGATGGATGATGGATGGATGGATGATGGATGGATGGATGGATGATGGATGATGGATGGATGGATGGATGATGGATGGATGGATGGATGGATGAGTGGGTGGGTGGTGATAGATAGTAGCTGATGGATGGATGGATGGATGAATGGGTGGATGGGTGGATGGATGGATGGATGGATGGATAGATGGATGGATGGATGGATGGATGGATGGATGGATAGATGGGTGGATGGGTGAATGGATGGATGGATGGATAGACAATGGATAGATGATGGATAGATGGATGAATAGGTGGATGATGGATAGATGAAGATGGATGGATGAATGTATGAATGGATGGATGGATGGATGACTGGATGGATGGATGGATGGATAGATGGATGGATAGATGGGTGGATGGGTGAATGGATGGATGGATGGATAGACAATGGATAGATGATGGATAGATGGATGAATAGGTGGATGATGGATAGATGAAGATGGATGGATGAATGTATGAATGGATGGATGGATGGATGGATTGATGATGGATGATTGTAGATAATGGATGGATGGGTGATGGATGGTAGATGATGAATAAATGAAGGATGGATGGACAGCAGATGATGGGTGGATGGATAAATTATGGATGATGGACAGAGGGAAGAGGGATGGATGATGAACAAATAGCTAGTAGATGGGTGATAAATGGATGGATGGATGGATGTGTGGGTGGTGATAGATAGTAGCTGATGGATGGATGGATGGATGGATGAATGGGTGGATGGGTGGATGGATAAGTAGATGGGTGGGTGGATGGATGGATGGATGAGTGGGTGGTGATAGATAGTAGCTGATGGATGAGTGGGTGGGTGGTGATAGATAGTAGCTGATGGGTGGATGGATGGATGAATGAATGGATGGATGGATGAGTAGTGATGGATGGGTGATGGGAAATGGATGGTAGATGGTACTCCTCCTGGGCATGGCTGGGCACGAGTGGGCACGGGTAGCTCACCCCTCCAGCTCCTGTAGGAGAGAGGCCAGGGCCCCCCAGGTGCCCCACTCCTACATGAGGCCTTGGAGAGGCCCTGCGGGACCCAGCTCTCCACTGGGCCCGGACTTTTACCTGCATCTCAGCAGGAGAAGGAAGCAGACAGGATGGGAGGCAGGGAAGGGTCCAGGAGGGCGAGGAGAGGATGAGGGGAGGGACAGGAGAGAGGAGGGGAGGCCTGGGCCCCTCCTCGAAGCTTTGCCAACTCAGAATGGCTCATCCTTCCCTGAAGCCACTTGGTGGGGTCAGAAGTCCACGGGGAAACTGAGGGACGCCCTCCCCCTCCCTGCCCGGTGCGGGGGGGGGGGGGGGCCGCGACCCCGCGTGTGGGAAGGCTGGGAGTCCGCACGGAGACCTTTGTCTCGGCGGCGTCGGGATCCTGACAGGAAAAGGTATTTCCCAGGAGAGCGTCTATTCACGTCCATCGGAAACTGCCCGGCCGGTGAGAGCGCGGGCGGCGGGCGGGGACGGGCGGGGCGGGGGCGGCGGCGGGCGCGGGGCTCGTGTGTCCCGTGCTCAGCACCGGGCCCGGGGGGGGGGGGGGCGCCCACCGGATGCCAGCAGCCTCGTTCCGCCCCGGGGCCGGGGCGGCGGGGGACAGCGAGCCCGAGGGGATGGGGAAGAGGAGAGGGGGGGAGAGAGGAGATGGAGGGGCGGGAGGAGGGGCGGGAGGAGGAGGGGCGGGAGGAGGGAGAGGAGCTGCAGGACCCCGCGTGTTCAGCCCCGGCAGGGAGGGGCAGGCTGCGGCCCCGTCAGGGGGTCTGTGGCTGGTGCCCTCCGCGGGGCGTTTGGACGGGGGCTGAGTTCTCGGGGGTCCTGACACCTGACGGGCCGGCCACAGCCCTGATCGGGGGTGCGCTTCGGGGCGAGGGGGGCCTGCCTGGGGCGGGGCGGCGCGGGGACCGCCCGGGAACACGCGTGGGCTCCTGAGACGTCGTCTCCACAGGGAACGCGCAGACGGACGGGGCTGGAGGCGGCCCGCGTGCGTCCCCCCGAGCGGCCGCGCGGAGCACGCACGCGCATGCGCACGCGCACGCGCATGCGCAGCTCCGCACGCGGCTCTGCCGTCCACCTGGGGCGCCCGGAGGCGCGCGGTGGGGCTTCACGCTCACCACAGAGCAAGCCGCCGCGCGGGGGGGAGGGCCCGCTGTCTCTCGGGGCCTCAGCGGGACTTCCTGGGGAGGCCCGCAGCCGCCCGCGGGGGTAACGCGTCCTCCAGAGCCTGGGCGGCGCCCCCACACATGGGGGCTCCCCGCATGTAAAGGGAGAGCCTTGGAGGCTGCCCTCCGGCTGCCTGCCTCCCGGAGGAGCCCCCCCACCCCCCCAGACCCAAGCCACGCCTCCTGCGCTTACTAAGCGTCGTGACGGGGTCACCACGAGGCGCCTGCGAGGGCTGCAAGTTGACACACAACGGATGCACACAGGCGTGCGCGAGTTCCCGAGTGTGAAAGCGCAGCCCGGGGGGACCGCCCTCCGCCCGCCCCAGCTGTTCATAAACGCCCGCAGCCTTCGGTGCTGCACTGTCTGTGACCATCTTGACTGGGGCCCAGGCATGCATTTCTGGGGTACCAGCCTAACTGTGGGACCCTGCCCAGGCTAGACATCCACGTGGCTCCGGCTGGTTATCGGGTACAGCCGCATCACTGTGTAGACGTCCAAACCACTCGCGTCCCGAGCTCAGCGCTGCTCCTCCATCCACGTCCCCATCATCCACTCGCGTCCCGAGCTCAGCGCTGCTCCTCCATCCACGTCCCCATCATCCACTCGCGTCCCGAGCTCAGCGCTGCTCCTCCATCCACGTCCCCATCATCCACTCGCGTCCCGGGCTCAGCGCTGCTCCTCCATCCACGTCCCCATCATCCACTCGCGTCCTGGGCTCAGCGCTGCTCCTCCATCCACGTCCTTCATCCACTCGCGTCCCGAGCTCAGCGCTGCTCCTCCATCCACGTCCCCATCATCCACTCGCGTCCCGGGCTCAGCGCTGCTCCTCCATCCACGTCCTTCATCCACTCGCGTCCCCAGCTCAGCGCTGCTCCTCCATCCACGTCCTTCATCCACTCGCGTCCCGAGCTCAGCGCTGCTCCTCCATCCACGTCCTTCATCCACTCGCGTCCCGAGCACAGCGCTGCTCCTCCATCCACGTCCCCATCATCCACTCGCGTCCCGAGCTCAGCGCTGCTCCTCCATCCACGTCCCCATCATCCACTCGCGTCCCCAGCTCAGCGCTGCTCCTCCATCCACGTCCCCATCATCCACTCGCGTCCCGGGCTCAGCGCTGCTCCTCCATCCACGTCCCCATCATCCACTCGCGTCCTGGGCTCAGCGCTGCTCCTCCATCCACGTCCTTCATCCACTCGCGTCCCGAGCTCAGCGCTGCTCCTCCATCCACGTCCCCATCATCCACTCGCGTCCCGAGCTCAGCGCTGCTCCTCCATCCACGTCCCCATCATCCACTCGCGTCCCGGGCTCAGCGCTGCTCCTCCATCCACGTCCCCATCATCCACTCGCGTCCCCAGCTCAGCGCTGCTCCTCCATCCACGTCCCCATCATCCACTCGCGTCCCGGGCTCAGCGCTGCTCCTCCATCCACGTCCTTCATCCACTCGCGTCCCGAGCTCAGCGCTGCTCCTCCATCCACGTCCTTCATCCACTCGCGTCCCGAGCACAGCGCTGCTCCTCCATCCACGTCCCCATCATCCACTCGCGTCCCGAGCTCAGCGCTGCTCCTCCATCCACGTCCCCATCATCCACTCGCGTCCCCAGCTCAGCGCTGCTCCTCCATCCACGTCCCCATCATCCACTCGCGTCCCGGGCTCAGCGCTGCTCCTCCATCCACGTCCCCATCATCCACTCGCGTCCCGGGCTCAGCGCTGCTCCTCCATCCACGTCCTTCATCCACTCGCGTCCCGAGCTCAGCGCTGCTCCTCCATCCACGTCCCCATCATCCACTCGCGTCCTGGGCTCAGCGCTGCTCCTCCATCCACGTCCTTCATCCACTCACGTCCTGGGCTCAGCGCTGCTCTCGTCTGTCATGGCCGTCTGACACCACCATGTTCTTCCTCAGGGAAGGACTCCTGCTTTTCCTCAAGGCTGCAATAAGACAGGACCCTGGGGCTGAGGAAAGCGAGCTCAGCCCCTGTCCCCGGAAGAACACCTGCAGGCACTGTCTGCGCTGCTAGGGACAGGAAGGGCCCATGACGACCTGGCTTTCCCACAGGCGCAAGGGCAGCCTCCGACCCGAGCGGGTTCCCCTGGAGTCCCAGCGCGTGCCTGGGCCTGACCGTCACCTGACTGAATTAGATGGACTCCCTGAAGGAGCGGACGGCTGGGCCCTGCTCCACACTGCCTTCCTCCACCCGCCCCGTCTCCAGATCCCCGCCGGGCCTGGGGCTGTCCACCCAGGACTCGCCCACCACGGAGACCGCCCTGCCTGCAGCCGCGACCAGGACCCACCCACCCCATCCCCCTGGGGAGGGGCCCAGATTCCTTGTCCCAGGGACTCAGGCCACCAGCGGGGTGGAGAAGGCGGAAAGGGGTCCACACTGGGGTGGGGCAGAAGCCGAGACCCCCCGCCCCCCAGAGAACGCGAAGGAGGGAAGTGGGATCAGCGAGCCTTGGCCAAGTGGCTCTTCCGGCCCAGCGGTCATTCCCCCGGCAAGGGTCGGGGACGGAGAAGGAAACAGAGGTTATGGGGAGTGCTTTCTGTGGGGGAGGAGAGGGAGGAAGCACCCAAATGGTAGAAGTGTGCCATTCTGTTATTTCAGGGGAAATGTACAAAAATAGGGTCCGGTGGAAAGGTCGGCGGGCGTCGGTGCCTGGAGAGGAGCTGCGGGGGAGGGGAGGAGCTGCCGGGGAGGGGAGGAGCTGCCGGGGAGGGGAGGAGCTGCCCCCAGGCTTGGTGACCCCTGGCTGGGGGATTTTCCCAGCACCCTCAGGAAACACCTTATCCAATGCCTGCACACATGTACGCCGGTGTGCAAAAATAACCTCCGAAGAAAGCAAGGAGAGTGGGCTCCAGAACCCTTCAGATTTTCACAGGAAATTAAAACGCAAGAGATCAAGGGGTTTGCCAAGGCCACGGAGCACAATAGCCGCTTCCCCGGCCCTCCAGTTTCCAGGCAGCCTCCTGCCCCGAGGAGCGGCCTCTCCTCCCAGGGAAGCAGAGCCAGGGGTGGACACTGCCCTCCCTCCTCAGGGCTGGGGGCGCGGCCCACGCCTACGTGGAAACGCGGGGGGACACGCGCACGCCACCGCCCGATTTGCTTCCTCCGCTCCCAAGTCGTCGGCCACACGTGGTGATCCAGATCCTCGCTCTCCACGGGCTGTCACTGGAAATCACCCGTCTCACAGGACGAAAATTGACTGTGACTAGCTGACAAACGTGAGCCTTCCCAGACACACACGTTCCCCATCTTTGGAGCCAACGGGCTCACGCAGGTTCTCTGTGGGACTTAGTGCCAGCTGGGCGAGTCCCCTCTGAAGACGCACTGCGCACAGGATGGCGGATGCCTGCCTTTCCTGACGGGCCTCCTCGAAGTGAAGAAAGTTCCAGAAAGCTCCAGTCAGGGCTTCAGGGACCTTCCCACTTGGTCTGAAATGAGGGCCATCTGTGTGCCGAGTGCCCCCCCCCCCCCCCCCCCGGCTCAGGAGGTGCTCCGGAATGTCCGTGTCCATGACGACGCGGACGGCTCAGCTGCGGTCCTCCGTCCGGGCTCCTGGGAGCGGGAAGCACGGGCAGGCTGACTCACGGGAGGTCGGAGGTCGGAGGTCAGAGGAGCGGGCAGATGCACCGTCCTCATTTTGGAGATCGTGCTCCCGACAGGCCCTAAGCGCGGCGTCGTCGGGACGGGATGGGGAAGTGGGGACGGAATCTCGCGGCGGGAGGGGGAGGAGCGGACGCCCCCGCCACGCCGGCCCCGGCAAGGTCACGCGAAGACCCCCCAGCATTGGGTGACACCCTGTGGGGTTGGGGAAGCGGTGACCGAGGTGGCACCGACCTCGGGCGGCGGCACTCGCCCAGGAGGCCGTCCGTGGGTCGTGTGGGGAGCTGCCCGCCGTGAGAACCCCCATGGCTCCGTCTCTGTGACACGTCACCCACCGAGGACGCGCCCCGCGTTCGTTTCCATCTCCCCCGCTAGCCAAAGAGAAAGCAGATGGCGGGAAGGAAGCCAGCTGCCGCGGATCCGCCCCCCCCCCCCCCCGCCGCACCCCTGCCTCCCTCCTGCCGCGCCACGGGGCCGAGCTCTGGTGGCACCCGCGCGGAAGGGCACCGACGGTGCCGGGGACCCCGTCTCGGGGACCCTCTGGGCCGTGTGCCTACGAACGAGGGGTCCACGGCAGCTCCTCGCGCTGCCAGGGGACGTGGGGTCACCTGGACGGCCGGGGGTCTGGACGGGTCCCCGCCGCCCGCGTGCGGGGAGGCTGGGGAGCGGCGAGCGGATCCCGGGCACACGACGCGGCCGCAGCCCGGGGCCTCCGCCAGGTCAGCCTCGCGTCGGGATCCGCGCCGACGCGTCGGGGTTCTTGGCCATGACTTTGCCAGCGGCCGTGAGGATTACTGGTAACGTCTCCCTGACCGTGGCCTGTGGCGTGACACGGGCCGTTCTTGGGCCGTGAGTCATCAGACGAACCGCCTCGACTTCTGTTGCCAGTGACCCACGGTGGTTGTTTGCAGAAAGGAATTGGATTAAATGCTGTAAAGAGAGTTGGGGTGGGCTGGGGAAGGCAGACAGATTTGTGGAGAATTCCGACCCACACCACGCACCAACCCATTCGCACGCTTGTTTCAGACACAACCTCCCGCTCTCTGTTCAACTCGAGCTGTA
Source organism: Perognathus longimembris pacificus (assembly GCF_023159225.1). Taxonomy (NCBI): domain Eukaryota; kingdom Metazoa; phylum Chordata; class Mammalia; order Rodentia; family Heteromyidae; genus Perognathus; species Perognathus longimembris. Next base: position 2,083,650 of record NC_063170.1, read on the forward strand.
ACAGCCGCCAGGGCAGGGGCGAGGGGACTCAGACTCCGCTTTCCACCAGCCCCCCGGTAGCCGGGCTACACTGGGCGGCCCGGGCCAGCCCGGGGCTCACCACTGGCGGCAGAAACGACCTAAGTGGCGGGGAGGGGCTGGCACGCGCCCACGGGCCCACCCGAGTCTGCCGTCCGCCAGCGTCACCACGCAGCTGTGCGGGGGACAAGACGTCCTCTGTCATCCCGTGTCCCTGTGTGCGTGGGGTCTTCTCAGGAGGCCGACCCACGGAGGACCAACACCGGGCTCCTGGGTGGCACCCCCTAGAGTCTGTGGGCCACCCCAGCCCGGTCAATGACCCACCTCTTCCAATTTCGCCACGGGGAGCGAAGCCTGGCTAGTGGACGAAGCTATCGTTGCAAGGCGGTGATCTGTCTTAGAGACTGGGGGATTAACCCCTCCCTGCTTGGAGTGGGGAGCTGTTGGCCCTAAGCCAGCGCAGTGAGGCCCTGATAAGAAGGGTTAATCTCCAAGGGGTGCTCTCACGTCCCCTGCGCATTCCGACATCCCCATCAGTGAGAGAAGGCAGAAGCCGCACGGCGACCAGGGGCTCACTGACCAGAGATCTAAGCCTGGGCCACCAGCCACGGCCCCCGAGTGCAAATTAGAAAAAGGTGGTGCTTTTCCCCCGCTGAAGTTCAGCTCTCGACTCAGTGACTGGAGCCCAGGCTGTTTCTGCTCTGGGCTGCGCGGCCCCTGGCCACGCCCCCTCCTGCGCACATGCCACGCCCCCTGCCACGCCCCCTGCCACGCCCCCGCCCGCTCACAGACCATTGGTCAGCACCAGGACACGTGGCCCCTGAGCTGCGTGGGAGGCTGGGAAATGGAGTCTGGGGAGCCTGGACGGTAGCCTAGGCGCAAGGAGAAACAGGGTCTGGACTCGGTGCTCGAGGGTCCCCCAGCTCAGCCCCTCAAGGCGGCTGCCCACCCCTGGGGGTCCCTCGCTCTGCGTGGCGCAGCCCGGCATCCTCCCGGAAGCCCCCGTGCGAGCTCTGCCAGCCAAACTCTGCCTGAAGGGCACAATTAGCAGCGCTCCCAGACAGGGGCCGAAGAGCCGGCCTCCCTGCGTGACCTGAACGGGTCATTTGTGGCTCAAATGACAGACAAATGCAATAATTAGGCCTATTTAGTCAAGAGGAGGTGAAAGGTCAGACTGCGAGGCCACCGTCTCCCGTTACCAGCCAGTGACCTGCCCAGAGACGGGCAGGGGACGATGTTTGCTTAACAAGCCAGCGGGCCGCCGGCCGCCGCTGCCCGCTGTCCTTCCACGGCTGCTGGGCGAACCCCGGGGCTGGGTCCCGGGCAGCCGGGCCCTCCCCTGCCTGGTGCCCACTGACGTGACCGCAGGGGTGCGGGCACCTCGGCCAGGGCTCGCGTGCTTCCGCAGCGCGCCGCGCGACCGGCCCACGCCTCCACCCCCGTGCCGGTTCCTCCGCTCATCTTCCTCCTAGCGAGGAGAGTGAGCCCACACTACTTTAGCCCAGAGAGGACGCTCCCGCCGCCCTTCAGTGCAGTGCCCCTCGGAGGGGTCCTGGGGGCTGAGGCTCTAGAGTAGGGGTGGATCCACAGCTCCCCCGGCCGGGATTCCAGGGTGCTTCCCCTCCCCGCCCGCCTGAGGCCTGAGGGAGCTGGAGGCTCCTCCCTCGCCTCCGGTCCCCCAACATAAACCGGGAGCCCCGGGAGCCTCCGCCCTCCTCCTCCCCAGCAGGTGGGGTGGCCGTGGTGGTGGGCTGGAACGGTGACGGAGAAGCACACGCGTCTGAGCCCACGCCCGGCCCCAGCTCCCCTCCCTGCGGTGGCCACGACCACACCCCGTCCTGGGGGCCGTCCTGTTTGCACATCATTATTGTGGGGTGGGGGAGACTGGGGGAGCAGAGCGCGGTCCCCGGTGGCTGCCCCTGGAGGAGTCAATGTGCCCCTCCCAAGCCCGAGCCCCCGAGCCCCCGAGACCTAAGGCCTGGCTCCCGGACAAGCCGGGTCCCCGGGGAGGAATTCTTGTTGTTTTATGGTGCAAATTAGAGTCTAAGTGTTGAAACGACCAAAATATATAGCCCTGGACAGTACAAACAAGGAGGTAATATAAACCAGGCCTAGGGGCCAACAGCTCCGTCCCCATGCGAGACCAGTCTCGACGCGAGGCGACGGAGACCCTCTCCCGGCCGCAGGGCCCGGCTGTGTGCGGATTTTCCTCGCCCTCCGCTCCCTCCACCTCTTTTTCTTCCTCCTTGTCCTGTTCCTTGTCCTTCTTTGTCTTCCTCGTTTCTTGTGTGTGCCAGTGCTGAGGCTTGAACTCAGGACCTGGGCGCTGCCCTCAGCCCCTGGACACTCAGATCTCACGGTACTCTGATTTCCAGAAAGGAAGACGCTTGCCGGTGAGATTCTGGTTTCAGGGCCCATGAGGTTGGTCCCCCCATTCCCGCACTTTAAATGTAAAACACGATTTCATAATGAGATGCCACCGAGGAGCTGCTGGGGGCCGGGAATCGTGCGGATCAGCGGGCCGGTGGGTTTGCGGGGTCGGGTGGGGGGGTCCCCGGGACCCATTGGCAGCGCTCCGTGCTGAAGGCGCTGTCCACTCTGGCTCGGCCTGGCCTCCTGTCTCCTGGTGCTCACCCCGGCGCAGAGCGGATTGCTCCCGCGGGACCCGAGCTCCCCCCCCCCCCCCCGCCACCGACGCAGCCGAGCTCCAGCCTGGGCTGGCAGGGCCTGGTTCTGGGGTGACTGTGGTGGAATCTCTTGAGCTCTGGGACCCTCCCCTCCCCTCCCCCCCACCCCCTGGCAGACATGCGAGCACACCTTCGGAGCATGATTAGAGCTGGAGGGGGGAGCCCCAGGGTGCGGGGTGGCGGCGGTGGGCGGGGGGGGGGGGGGGGTGTTGGGCAGGCGGGGCAGGGTAAGCGCTGAGGACCACAGTTTGCAGACACTCCAGCACACGCCCCGTTTCCTCCTCTCCCCAGGTCCCGATCAGAACTTCACACCCCAAAGTTAACCCCTCCAGAAGAGGCAGTCGGGAAGGGCCTCGAAGAAAGCCGTGGGAAAATAAGCTCTCCACACGTTAAATGCATCTTATTGGCCGCATGTGAGTTTAATGACAACGGTTCTGGCAGACGCGCTATCACGTGTAGGAACCGTTGGCTTTGCCGATCTTTGCTTTTCTTGGGCAACATTTCCTGGGCGCCCACATCGTGCTGGGCTGGGTCCTGAGGGCCTGGGGAGCCCATGGGGAGGGGAGAGGGCTGGGGAGGGGGGAACAGAGGAAGCAAGAAGGAGGGGGCCCGTGCCTTGGAGAAAAGAGAAAAGCGCAAAGAAGAAGAGTGTGGCCACTGCTGTCTAGGGCAGGCCAGGTGAGACCATGGTGCTCCCGGCCAGGCCCCCAGCCCCACGGGGCCCCCCCTGCCCAGGCCCCCAGCCCCACGGGGCCCCCCCTGCCCAGGCCCCCAGCCCCACAGGGCCCCCCCTGCCCAGGCCCCCAGCCCATGCCCCCAGCCCCGCGGGGCCTCCACCCCAGGCTCCTCGCCCAGACCCACTGTGGCCAGGTTGTTCCTATGCACGGCACAGATGAGGCCGCATCCAAAGGGTCCCTGGACGGCAGAAGGACTCCTGTTCAAATTGATTCGCAACTCTGGGCACTGCGGCTCACACCTGTAATCCCAGCTACCCACGTGGCGTGGGGTGGACAGAACTAAGACCTTCTGTGAGAAGTAATTAGAGCAAAAGGGACTACTTTTTGATCATTGAAGAAGTGGGGGGTGGGGGAAGCCTGCCAAGCTTGAAGCTGTGAGTTCAAACCCCAGTGCCGACCCTCTTACTCGGCACATGGTGTTTTTCCTGGTCATTTCACTGGCTTTCTCACACCTTGGACTCCCAGCAGAAATGCCCAGGCCGGGTGTGGGTGAGGCGTGGGCCCAGGAAATCCTCTGTGGGTGGCCCCTGGCCTGGGTCCTCGGGGGCCAGAGGACATCTGATAAGGTCAGCTCTCTGTCTGCTGGGTGACCTCTGACCCCGTCCGTCTGCAGAGCCCCGCCGTAAAGCTGATGGAGCCCAGATCCCGAGCCGCGAGCTGGGCACCAGGAGACCCGGGAGCCGGCGTTCCCCGCCGACCACGCCTGCAGCTCTCCGTGCAGGCCTTGGTGCTCGGCTCCGGGCAGGGAGAGGGGCCGGGTCCCCAGGACCTTGCTTGGCGTTGCCGGTGGAGGCGACCACATCGCCAGACACACGCCTGGCTTTTTAGTGCTCGACTGGAAATTTGTCTGCCCTGGCTGGCTTTGAACCTCAGTCTTCAGACCTCAGCCTCCGAGTGGCTGGGATTACAGACATGAGCCACCAGCTCCCAGCCACGCATCGTGGAGCGGAGAGAGAGACGGGGACTACAGGGGGAATGCGGGGGGACGGGGAGATGGGGACGGAGAGGAGAGAGGAGACAAGCGGTAAGGAAGACAGACACAGCCACACGCACGGACAGAGGAGACAAGTCACGAGGAAGGGGGGGGGGAGTCTGGTGTGTGTGTGCACGGGGTGTGTGCGTGCACGGGGTGTGTGTGATGTGTGTGTGCTGTGTGTGCGTGCATGCGGGACGCGTGTGTGGTGTGTGTACGTGTGTGGTGCGTGTGCATGCACTATGCGTTGTATGCGTGCATGTGGAGTACGTGTGTGGTGTGTGTGTGCGTGTGTGTGTGCGTGTGTGTGTGGTGTGTGTGTGCGCGTGTGTGTGGTGTGCGTGTGTGTGTGCGTGTGTGTGTGTGTGGTGTGTGTGTGTGCATGTGTGTGGTGTGCGTGCATGTGGAGTACGTGTGTGGTGTGTGTGTGCGTGTGTGTGTGGTGTGTGTGTGCGCGTGTGTGTGGTGTGCGTGTGTGTGTGCGTGTGTGTGTGCGTGTGTGGTGTGTGTGTGCATGTGTGTGGTGTGCGTGCATGTGGAGTACGTGTGTGGTGTGCGTGTGTGTGTGCATGTGTGTGTGTGGTGTGCGTGTGTGTGTGGCGTGTGCGTGTGCGTGTGTGTGGTGTGTGTGTGCGTGCATGCGTGTGTGTGTGTGTAGGAAGAGGGGAGGACGGGCAGGGAGAGTGGGCAGAGGGGGAGAAAGGACCAGAAGGAGAAGGGAGGGAGGAAGGGGGCCGAGAACAAAACTGGGCCCCTGGAGGCCTCTGCTGAGTCTCCCTGGAATGTTCTGGAAGTTCCTAGCTGGGGGCTCCCGGGTGCACGGTGCCCCAAGGCCCCTTCCCCCCGCCCCGCCCCCCGTGCAGGGTCACCCTGGGGGCTGGCGGCGGAGAGGATTATTATTTCATTCCGAGAACCGGCGATTATTATTGTCAGCTGGAGGCCGGGGCCCGGCGGCCACCGGCACCAAGTGTCCCGAGCACCCTGGTTACCCCGGGCCCCGGCTCTGCCTGCGGAAACCCGCTTTCCATTACCAGGGCGGCGGCGGCTTAATGCACCATAGCTGTCTTATCACATTTACAGCACATGGATACTTAAGATACCTAATTTGAAGTGATAGCCTTCATTTCCTCCCGGTTCCCAAAGTTTACGCTGACTGAACCGCCGCTCCGCTAATGCACTCGCTCTCCCGCGGCCTCGGGCAACCCCCACGCGTGGGCTCCGGCTGCTCCGGGGTTCCCCTCCTCACGTGGCTCCTCCTCGGGGGCCCAGGCAGGCGCGTGGGGGGGCGGGCAGCGGGCTCCCTGTGGCAGGGCTGTGGGGGGGAGGGGAAGCTGGGCCCGGAAAGCGGGTGTGGCCCCCCCCACCTCGCGGGAGCGCACGCCCCAGCCCGGGAGAGACGGGCTGACGTGGACCTGCTGCAGATCGAGCCCCCAGCCCTGTCTCCGTAGCAACACCTGTCCTGGGCGCACTCTTCCCCAAACGGAACCCCAAGCTGTGAGTGGAGCTCCCCGTGGGGTCTTCAGGGCCCTGTCTCAGTCTTGGTGGGGGAGCTGGCTCGGAAGAAGGGGGAGGCGGATGTAGAGGAAGGTCTCTTTTCTTTCCGCTGTGCTTTCATTGGGTGGGGCTTGAACTTGGGGCACAGGCACTGTACCATGGTTCTTCCACTCAAGGCTGGTGCTCTACCACTTGGGCCGAACCTCCACTTCCAGCTTTTTATGGGTTCACTGGCGATAAGAGCCTCGGGGGCTTTCCTGCCTGGGCTGGCTTCAAAGCCCAGTCCTCAGAGCCCCACCTCCCGAGTGGCTGGGATGACAGCTGTGACCGACAGTGCCCGGCTTGCCCCAGAAGCGTCCGGCTCTGAAGGTCTACATCGGCTCTGGGGGGGCAGCGGTCGGTCCCCCAGACACGAGGAGAGACCTTGAGGAACTGTGATTCAGCGGGGATCCCGGGAGCCCCAGGACGCTGAGCCCTGGAGAACGAGCCCAGCGGGCGAGGCCGAGGTCTCGGAGGACACGGGGACAGGAGCCCCGCCCTCCTCGGCGCCCTCCGCTGGTCTGGAACGTACCGAACGAACCGAACGAACCGCACCGACCAACGCCGGCTCGGGTGGCCGTGCCGCCTGGTGTACGTGCAACTCTGAGCGTTGCCCAGAGTGTTCGCGTCTCCTCGGAGGCACCACGGGCCCAGGCTCCGAAGGAACTCCATGCTTTCTGAGTATCTGCACCAACAAGCCTTTTCCCTGCTAAACATCCACCGGCGGACTCAGGGGGGAAAACAAGCATTTTATGATCTTCCCAGAGACGGAAGGGTTCCAGGCACCCCAGTTGGGGTTTGGCTCCAGTGCCCTCTGAAGGCCTGGGAGCTCCCCAGGGGCTCTGGCTCAGGCTGGGGACCCGGTGGCGACATCATGGAGCAGGGAAGAGCGCCCGGCCCCGGGGGTTCGCCTGGGCCTCCCGTGCCCAGGGCCTGGGCGCTGCCCTTCCTCTGGTCACGGCGGGTGGGGACTTGGGATCTAGCAGGAAGCAAGTACTTGGTTCACACACACAGAGGGGCCGATGCTTTCTACCTAAGCTCAGGAAGTCACAAATAACCGTTACACGGCAGCCATTCCTCCTCCCCGAGCCCCCACCCCACGGAAGTTCACACACTCATGCCTGGTATTTGTTGTTGTTGTTGTTCGTGGGGGCGGAATGGTGATAAATCACAGCACGCCTCCGCCTGCGTGACACCCGGGCACCAGATCCGCCGGCCCACGAGGGAGCGGCCTGCGTAGGGAGGGGGGGGGGCCTACGGACTTGGGGTGCGTGAGGCAAACCTACGTACAATCCCCGAGGAGGCTCTAGAAAGAAGGGGCGCACGGCAGACACCCACGGTCACCCACATGAGAGGTGGAAGCATTGCGGTTCCAAGCCAGCCTTGGCAGGAAAGTCCATGAGACCCTCATCTCCAATGAATCACCAAAAATGAAGGGGGGAAAGAATAAGCTAGAAGTGGTGCTCTGCCTCCCATGGTGGAGAGCCAGCCTCGAGCCAAAAGCTCAGGGGTCACACCTAGCCCCGAGTTCAAGCCCCAGTACTGGCATGAAAAGAGAAAGTCAAAGGGATTTGCCTCCATCCGTCAGATGACATCTGCGGGGTGGGATCGCATGTCACCGAGCTTCTTGCAGTTCCAAAATGTCCTCCGGAGACGGAGTCTTTGTTCCCAGGGAAGCCAAAGGGACAAAGCAGAGGAAAGATGGCGGGGCGAGGCTGGGGCAGCGTCTCGGAGCGCAGCCCCTCCGCGGGGCAGGGGGCGGGCGGCAGCCACGGGCGGCAGCGGTCAAGTTCACGGGCAACGGCCCTGTCCTTCCCTGGGGCTCTGCGGGCCTGAACTGGGGAAGCTTGGGACGGAGCGGGGGGGGGGGGCGGGCAGTGGACTCTTGTCGGGTCTGGGAAGGTCCCCAGGCTGGCGGGCAGGGCGGGCGGGCCTGAGTTCCCAGCCCCAGGTCCAGGGGGCCCCCCGGCCCTCCAGGAGGCGCTTCCCATGGGGGGCAGGGGCCGCATCCGTGGAGCTGGAGCTCGAAGCCCGGCCTGGGCCCGGAGTAAACAAACTTGCCTTAAAGGTCACTTCTTTGGGCTCCGGCCCCAGCGGTCAGAGGAAGCTGCAATCATTCTTCAGGGCTGTAAATGCCAAGAGAAAAACGCACTGAGTCACGGCTTTCCTCGGAGCCCCGGCCTGCCGGAGCAGCGCGGCCGGCGAGCCAGCATTTCCTGGCCAAATAAAGCTGCCTTTTTTTTTTTTTGCCTGAACCCGGAACAGGCCTGGGGTAACCTTTGCTCGAGGGTCTCGGGATGGGAGCTTTCAAATTTAGACTGCACACCCTGGGGCTCCAGCCAGCGCTGGAAGCCTCTCCCCCCCCCACCCGCAGCCCTGACGGGGCAAAGAGGGGGGCCCGGGCTAGCACCTCACCCTCAGAGCCTGCACAGGCGCCCTTTGTTCCAGTACGAGGCTCCTCTTGGTTGAGTTGTCTTTGGTGTGTCCTGAAACGCAACGAGAGGCATTTCTATTTCTGCGTCCCAGCCTTGCCCAGCCCCGGCCCTTCCGGGGGAGAGCTGAGCGCGCCCGGGGCAGGTAAGTCGGAAAGGACGGAGCACGAGGTGCAGCTGTGAAGCGAAGCTCAGTGACATCGTCCGCGTCACAGACATCCGGGCCACGGAGGAATGGCCTCCCTTACGAAGACGCACGGGCTTCTGATGCCGTGCCGCTGTTGGCACTGTTGGTCTAATACACACTAAAGTGTGGCGGTCTGACGCGAGTCCCTTTCCTTCCGAGGCCTGGTGGGTGCCTGGGAGACGGGGCGCAGGTGGATCGAAAGGCAGAGCCCGGAAGGATAAGCGGGGTCATCGCCGATTATAAAGTCTGGTCAGCTTACACGGCTTCACGCAGAAAGTCTCATCGCAGCTTAGGAAAGGGAGGTAGGTGCTTGGGCCTGACTTGGGATCTGAATCGAGTAATTCACGTTCCCCCCTTTCGCCTCCAGCTTTTCAGGGCCTTTTCAGGGGGCCGCTGGCTGATGGCGGGTGGGCATGGCTGGGCCTCGAGGGGCAGCTACGGTGAGGCTCGAAGGGAAGGAAACGCACCGCCTATTTTGAAGTCAGCTCTCTGGCCAGCTGGTTTGTCCTGTGAGCCGCCTATGGGCCGACTTCGCTCACGCTCGGATTACCACCTTTACAGCTGTGTGACCCTGGGAAAGTTACTTAGCCTCTCTGTGCCTAGGTTCTTTCATGGAAGCAAAGGGGTAACTGGTCATTTGTGCTTACAACGTCGCTGGGGAAGCTTGAAATGCAGCACGCCTGGTCCAGCGTGGCCAGTCCACAGTCCCCTTGGACGGGGAACGCAGCCGAGCTGGGAGATCAGGAAGTGACCAGGGGCAGGGGTGGAAGCGGCCTATGGGTGCTCAGACAGGCAGACACATCTCTTTCTGGGAGAATAGGTCTTCAGTGGTGGATGGATGGAGGAGTGGATGGTAGAGAAACAGAGGGAGGAATGGTTGGGCGGGTAGGGGAATGGATAGATGGTAGGTGATGCATGACTGGGTGAGTGGATGGGTGGATGGACAGATGGACGGGTGGGTGGGTGGATGGATGGTGAATGGGTGGGTGGATGGGTGGATGCATAGATGGACGGAGAGCCAGTTGGATGGATGGTGGATGGGTGGGTGGATGGATAGATGGACGGATAGACGGGTGGATGGACGGGTGGGTGGGTGGGTGGATGGGTGGATGGGTGGATGGACGGGTGGATGGACGGATGGACGGGTGGATGGATGGTGGATGGGTGGTGGATGGGTGGATGGACGGGTGGATGGACGGATGGACGGGTGGGTGGATGGGTGGATGGGTGGATGGATGGATGGACGGGTGGGTGGGTGGATGGATAGATGGACGGATGGACGGGTGGATGGACGGGTGGGTGGGTGGGTGGATGGGTGGATGGGTGGATGGACGGGTGGATGGACGGGTGGGTGGGTGGGTGGATGGTGGATGGGTGGTGGATGGATAGATGGACGGGTGGATGGAGGGGAGGAGGGGTGGATAGATACACGTAAACGGAGGTGGGGATCTGCCGACAGCTAGGACCCCTCGTCCTCATTGGCTGGGCCCAGTCACAGGTGCACGAATGTCTGATAAACACGTGCAAAGTAATCTGTCGGTGCTCTTTGCTCCCTGCTGGGTGGCCCATGGGGAGGGCTGGGCAGTACTGGAACCCGCCCCCCCACCTTGGGCTGTCAGGGGAGGGGAGGGGCTTGGTTGTGGGAGAAGCACCGTTTCTCCAGCCGCCTCTCCGCCCCAGGAATTTATCCCAAGGAAATGCTTCGTGGAATGTGGGGCGGATGTGCCTCGTGGTGGGGTTTAGGACACCGGGCGGCCGGCCCTGGGAGACGTCTCGATGCCGCAGCCGCCGCACAGCCACGCGGAGCACTCCGCTGCTATTTACAGACCCTTTCCATCTCCAGCGGTCCAGGACCCGGCCATAGCACCCAGTTGAAGGGATTCCTCCGGTCGAGGACCCGGCCATAGCACCCAGTTGAAGGGATTCCTCCGGCAGAGACGCAGACATTCCCAGAATGCATTGCGGAGGGATGTGGTTTGGCGTCACGCTTGCTTTTTATCTTTATATTGCGGTGATGCAGGAGCATATTGGTGAGGAATTTCCCTTAGTGATTTAAAGGCACCTACAGCTCCCGATTTTGGAACAAACATGAAATGGACTAGCTGTTCTCTGGAGGAGAGCTCTCTATCTGCCCCATAGGTGCCTGGGCCAAACAGGACCAGGGTGACCCCCTCCCAGGACAGGGGGTCCCCCAATAGGACCAGGGTGACCCCCCCGGAACAGAGAGCCCCTGAGAGGAGCAGGGTGAGCCTCTGGGACAGGGAGCCCCCCCCAGTAGGACCAGGGTAATCCCCCAAGACAGGGAGCTTCTGGCTACCTGGAGAGACAGCTGACAGATGGCAGAGCCGCCCACCTATCTGGGCTGATAGGCTGATAACCCTGCACTGGCCTGGCCCAGGCCCTGAGGTCCCCAGGCCCTCCCAGCTGTAAACAGGAAGCAGAGCCGGCTCTGGGCAGCAGGGCCTGGGCCTCCTGGATGGACCCAGAGCAGGGCCCTGGCCTCCCTCACCAGCCGCCTGGATTCTGAGGAAACAGACGCAGGCCGCTATGTGCAGGCGGCGTGAGCCGGCTCTGGGCTGCCTGGGTCTGGGGAGAAGGGAGACGGGGCCCAGGCCACCCCAGGGCTCGCTCTCCAGACTCAGCTATCAGAACTGGGCCCATCTGCCATTCAGTGTGGGGACGTATGTGGCCAGCCACACCGCCACACGGTGGCGGGTCACCCGCCCCGCGGTGGCTCTGCGGGGAGCCTGGCTCTCCTGCTGGGGCCAGCCCAGAGAGGAAAGTCCCCGTGAGACTCTTATCTCCAGCAAACTACTCAGAAAAAGCTGGAAGTGGCCCTGCGGCTCAAGTGGTGGAGCACTGGCTCGGGGCACAAAGAGGCTGCGGACTCTGCCCAGGCCACCGCTCTACCCTGAGTCCCCGACCCGGGACTGGGAAGACCATGCGTGGCCCTCAGGGCGGCCAGGCCTTTAGCCAATGCTGCAGAGCCAACAACCACCCCAGGATGGAGGCCGGGCAGAGCCCAAGGGGACCCCAGGACAGAGCCAGGGCCGAGCGGGGACCAAGGGAGCGGGGGACAGGGAGCAAGGAGCTCACCCCTGAACCCCAGGGCGAGTTTCCCGTCTACCCCATGCCCGTGCTTTCCGCACAAGCCTCTCCGGGGCTATTTTGTGACGAGACACGGAAAATCCAATGTGTCACGTCATGTAGGAGGCCATGGACCTGGGGGGGCCCCCGCCCCCCGCCCAGCCGGCACCTCCATCCATTCCATTGAAGAAATGGCAGCCGGAAGGCCCGCTGGCGGCTGAGGGCCCGACGGCGGCGGTCCTGTGGATCTTCCTTAAGTTTCTGGGGAGGAAACCACACAAGCCGCTTGCAAAGCCCCGGAGAGCCCAGCCCCCCCACCCCCCCGGCCCTCCCTGGAGGCTGTGTGGTGCTGGGAAGGAGGGCGGGCCACCCCGTGGGAATGCTGGCTCTGGGGGACCCCCCTGCAGTGATTGTGGGTGCTGTTTCCCTGTCCGTCCCCTCCGGCGCCCTCCCTCCCCTTCCCGGCTCCCTTCCCTGCCCGGCTCCCTCCTCCCCAGCCTCTGGCTTGCATTAAGCGGCATAAATAACGTTGTCAGATCTCCCCCAGCGAGGAGAGGGCAGGCGGGAAGCCGGGGTCGCGACCTGACCTCGTGTTTCTCAGCGGGAGCCCGTGGCCTCCCCCGCGGCGGGTGGGGGCGCGGCCCTGGCCCCGAGTCTCCGACTCCCTCACGCTAGCGGCTCCCGCGCTGGCCGCGGGCCCGGCCGGTGGGGCAGGTGGGGGGGGGATTTGCTCGGCAGCCTGGCACGCGGGCTCAGGGTGCAGTCGGACAGGCCGCAGAGAGACCCCACACGCCCCCCCCCAGACGGGCAGGCGGGCTGGCACAGCCTCCCCTGAAAGGGGCTCCCCCTGCAGTGAAATGGGGTATGGCTGGGCCAGAGGCAGCTGCTGGGTCCCCAGGAAACTGGGTAAACTCAAGTGTGGCCTCCCTGGCCCCTGGGTCCTGGAGGTGGGCAGGCGGCAGTGGGGGTCGTGAGTCACTGTCCCTCCCCCCTATTCCGGAGGAGGGCGGGCGGCAGTAGGGGGGTGCACAGTCTGGGGGCAGCCTCACACCTCCCAGTCCTGATGCCCCTCTGACGGAAGTGGCCTTGCCAGCCTGGTGGCCCCTCCGCTGGTGGCGGGTGGGGTGTTGGGGGCTCTGAGGGGCAGGTGGGGGGGGGGAGGAGGGGGACAGGAATGGAGGAGGGCCAGGGAAGTGGGAGAGCAGTTTCTGCAGGCCCCGGGGGGGTGTGTGGCTGGCGCCTCTGGACCCCAGTCCCCGTCCCTCTGAGGGTCCCCGAGGGCCAAGGGAGGGCACGCTCCCCTCCACCTCCCCCTGCCCAGTGATGGTGCAGAGGAAGACAAGGCTGAGGGTTAGTGAGAGGAGGCCAAGGGGGAAGGGGAGGAGGAGGAGGAGGAGGAAGAGGAGGAAGAGGAAGAGGAGGAGGAGGAAGAGGAGGAGGAAGAGGAAGAGAAGGAGGAGGAGGAAGAGGAGGAAGAGGAGGAAGAGGAGGAGGAGGAGGAAGAGGAGGAGGAAGAGGAGGAGGAAGAGGAGGAAGAAGAGGAGGAAGAGGAAGAGGAGGAGGAGGAAGAGGAGGAGGAGGAAGAGGAGGAAGAGGAGGAAGAGGAGGAAGAGGAGAAGGAGCAGGAGGAAGAGGAGGAGGAGGAGGAAGAGGAGGAAGAGGAGGAGGAAGAGGAGGAAGAAGAGGAGGAGGAGGAAGAGGAGGAGGAAGAGGAGGAGGAAGAGGAGGAAGAGGAGGAGGAGGAGGAAGAGGAGGAGGAAGAGGAGGAGGAGGAAGAGGAGGAGGAAGGGGAGGAGGAGGAGGGGTTCAAGCAGCCTCCCCCGGTTACACAGTCTCTGGGGTGCTCCCTTGCTCAGCCTGGTCACCCCACGGGCCTCTGCATTCGCAAGGCCCTTGGTGACCCGTGACCCCCTCAGGAAGCTGGACGGGCGGCCAGGGTGGGCGAAGGCCTCCCGCAGGCCGCGTCTTCCACCGGGAGCCGCGTAGAGCTGGGCAGGGCAGGGGGGGAGCAGACCCCCGGGGGGCCAGTGCCCCCCACCTCCTCCCAGCCTGGGGCCACCGCCCTTCCCTCCTCCTTCTCCACCGTGGACCCGGCCTCCGGGCAGCTCTCAGAGGGAGGCGCCGAGGCGCGAGGCTCGAGGACACCTGTTTGGCAGCAGAGAGGCTGTCGCGTGTCGGGGGTCCTGGGGGTCAGGTTTACACGGGGCGGAGGGGGGCAGCAGGTGCTGGCTCTGCAGACCCCAGGGGTCCTTCAGGGCTCCCCGAGGCCTCCTTAACCCTTCGCTCTGCCACCAGGGCATCAAAGCACCCCAGCTGTGGGAGGAGACTGGAGTGCGGGGGCCGACGTGGGGGTCGCCCACCCCCAGGATGAGGCCGGCGACAATGACAGCAGGACGCAGCTGAGCGGGGCGTCTGCGGCCGGCTGCCCGTCCCGCGGCCGGGAGCTGGGCCCCGGTTCTCATCTCCCCACCCCACAGAAGAAGACGGCTTCGCTGGGGCGCGGCGGGGCCCCTCTCTCTGGGGACGAGGGGATGGGAGACAGGCTGAGGTGGGAGGAGGGGGGAACGTCGAGGAGCGGGCCCCCCGACGTGGCTCCCGTGGCAGGGGTGGGGGCGCCCCGCCCCCGCCGTCCTCGGCGCCTCTCCCGGCAAGGGGTGTCAGGCTGGAGGCGCTGGCGCCCCAGTATGCCAGGGGGCGCCCGGAGGAGCTGCCCGCCGCCCCTCCAAGGGAGGTGGTGGACTGAGGTCTCCGGCGTGAAGGGCGTGCGGCGGAGGCCGAGGCAGAGAGCGGCAGCCCGGGTGACCGGCGGCGGCCCTCTTCCGGCGGGGACAGTGCAGACGCCAGGTTCCAGGACGGCCCGTGGTGCCAGCCGTGTTCCCACGTGAGGCCCCCCCCCCCCCGGTCACCCTGCGACGGTGGGACGCTGAGGACGGCCCTGCCCTCTGCCCCGAAGCCGCCCGGCGGGAGGGGGCCGCGGCGGGCCCCGGTCTCGGGGACCCGTCCCCTCCTGTCCCGCCCGGGCGGCCGGGCGTCCCGAGAGCAGCTCCAGTGTGCGCGGGCGGGGGGGGGGCGGGGGGGGGCCGGCGCCTGTGTGGTCCGCACGGCTTCGCGTGTGTGGTCCCCGCGCCCAGCGACCATCACCCGTCCAGGGGCTGCTCGCTGCCTGCGATGACCAGGGTGTTTACTTTAGTCCCGTCTGCACGGCTGAACCCGGGGCGCTGTCTTCTTCCAGCTGGACCTCCTCAGGGGGAGCGGGGGGGGGGGAGCGGGGGGGGGACCCAGGAGCGAGAAGCTGCAGATAAAAAGGGAAAGATGGCCGGGGTCTGCGCGGAGCCTCTGCGCGTAAATCACCAGGGCCGTTTACAGGCGGCTTCGCACCTCCCGGCCGCCCCCCGCCCCGCCTCCTCCCCCACCCCACCCCACCCCACCCCACGGGGGGGGCAGCCGGCCCGGGTTCATCCATCGCCGGTCCCTAAAGCGCCGCCCAGGACAGGGTTCACCCCTCTGAGCGCTGAGCTGAAACCGCGCGTGGGCCGCGTGGGCTGCGTGGGCTGCGTGGGCCTCACTCCACGGCGGGTCTCCGTGTGCGCGGGCGTGCTGCCACGGCGGGTGTAGGTGTGAACGCACGTGTGTGTGCGTGCGTATGCGTGCGCACAGGGACAAAAGAAAGATGGGTCCGGCGTGGAGGGGGGAAGGCGTGGCGGGGCGGGGCGTCCGTGCGCGGGCACCCCAGCCACCCCGGAGCCGGCGGGGGGTCACGGGCGTGGCGGCGTGTGGAGCCTGGCGCGGGGGCTTGTGGGAGTGAAGTCCGGCCGGAGCCTGTCCACAGCGCCGGCGCCGCCCCGGCCCGTCCCCCGCCCGCCTGGGGGCCCCCGACGAGCAGGCTCTTGCGATTTGCCCCAAGAGCCGTGCGAACACAACGCAAGACCGCAGAGCCGCCGAGGGCGTGCTCGAACTCGGCGCTTGGGGGAGAGGAGGGCCGGGCGGCAGGAAAGATGAGCAGGCGGTGCGGGCGGGGGGGCCCCCTACGGCGCTGACTTGGGGACCCAGAGGAACCGTACGGTTGCCGCTCTGAACCCCAGGCCCCAGCAGGTGGGGGGAACTGGGTGCCCGCGTCCTGGTGGCTCCCCTTGGAGACCACACGAGGGGGGGGAACCACGTGGCCAGGCAGCGTGGCGGTGCAGAGCTCCCATGACGGAGCCGGCCCTCGCGAAGGGGTTCGCCCCACCCAGTTCCAGAGCACACGTTAGCAGCCCAGAGGAACCCCCGCTTTGATGAGGTTTTCCTCCCTTATTTCTGGGAGGGTATAGAAGCAACCCCAAGACATAGGGCAAAGAGGCGTTGCACGGGGGGCGCCCCGCTCCTGCTCGGTGCAAACAACCGCACCAGCCTGCCCTGCCAGCGCCCAGGCCAGGGCCTCGTCTGGCCCACGAAGGCCTCGGGTCAGCAAGTCCCGGGGGGGGGGGGGCGATTAGGCGCCGGCGTGTGGCTTTCCTTCACCATGACGGACGCCCGGAGCTGGGTCAATCGATCGGGTGTGGGGGGCCGTGCCCGGACTGGGTGGGGCTGAGGGAAGAGTGGGGGGCTCACTGCCAGCCCGCACAAGGCAGGGTGAAAGGCAGAGCCAGCTGCCCGAGGTGAGGACCTGCCGGGGCAGGCGGAGGCCCCGCGGAGCCCAGCATGGCGGAGGAAGCAGGGGGGCGCAGCTCAGCACTCAGGGTGCTCTTGAAGGCCCAGAGGTGCGTGTGTGTGTGTGCGCGCGTGTGTGTGTGTGTGCGCGTGTGTGCGTTTCCAGGAAGACTGGCACTGGGGCTTGAACTCAGGGCCCGGGTGCTGCTCGGGTCGGCGCTCCACCTCTTGAGCCACAGCTCTGCGCCCAGCTTCTTGGTGGTTAGGTGGGGGGAAGAGTCTCACAGACGGTCCTGCCGGGCTGGCTTTGAACCTCCATCCTCAGCTCTCAGCCTCCCGGCTGGCTGGGGTTTCGGGCAGGCGAGAGCCGTGGCCGCCAGCGCGGATGGTCCGTTTCCTCTCCACAGCTCGTCCCGGCTCCCTGCCACAGCGTGGTGAGCGGAGTCGGGGCCTCCCTGCGCCACAGCTGAGATCCGAACCCAGCGCTTCGCGCTGCCGGTGGTCCAGGACCTCGGCCACGGCAGCCGCCGCCACCACCGGCTCCCCAGTACCGGGGTCCCGGGGACTGGACGGGAGGTGCCGGGCAGGGAGTGGAGCTGGAGACACCCCAGCTTCACCTCCCGCATCCCGCATCCCCCCTCCTCCCCACACCCCTCCCCTCCCCTCTCCTCCCGCCCTCCTCCCCTCCCCCATCTTCCCCACCCTCCTCCCCTCCCCCTCCTCCCCACACCCCTCCCCTCCCCCCTCCTCCCCCCCATGGGCTCTGCTTGGCTGCGTACCCCTGGACAAGTATCCGGCACAGCCAGGGCAGGAGGCGGCCAGTCTGCCGGCTTTAATTAAACGGATTGGCCAATTCAGTTCAAACAAGGCTTCAATTATTTGGCTGAATTAGGCAGTTTCTTGAGCTGCCTTTTCCTGCCATGACGGGGAGAAGGCGGTGGGGACAGCGAGGGGTGGATCGGCGCAGCCTCACCCTGCCCCGGCCTGCACCGGGCCCAAGCAGTACCCAGGACCTCGCCGCCTCCCTGCTTCTAGAAGGATCTGGCCTGATGGGGGGGGGGTGGCACTCAGGTCTGTGCTCCTGGTCCTCCTCCTCCTCTCCCTTCCCTTCCCCTCCTCCCCCCTCCTCCCCTTCTTCCCCCTTTCCCCTCCCCTTTCCCTCCCCCTCCTCCTCCTCACCCACAGTTAGAAGATGGGTGGGGGGCACAAAGTCACCGCAGGGCAGGAGACCCCTGCCCAGTGGGGGGGGCAGTCACCGCAGGGCAGGAGACCCCTGCCCAGTGGGGGGGGGGCAGTCACCGCAGGGCAGGAGACCCGTGCCCAGTGGGGGGCAGTCACGGCAGGGCAGGAGACCTGTGCCCAGTGGGGGGGCAGTCACCGCAGGGCAGGAGACCCCTGCCCAGTGGGGGGGCAGTCACCGCAGGGCAGGAGACCCCTGCCCAGTGGGGGGGCAGTCACGGCAGGGCAGGAGACCTGTGCCCAGTGGGGGGGCAGTCACCGCAGGGCAGGAGACCCCTGCCCAGTGGGGGGGCAGTCACCGCAGGGCAGGAGACCCCTGCCCAGTGGGGGGCAGTCACCGCAGGGCAGGAGACCCCTGTCCAGTGGGGGGCAGTCATGGCAGGGCAGGAGACCCCTGCCCAGTGGGGGGCAGTCTCCACAGAACAGGAGACCCCTGCCCAGTGGGGGGCAGTCACCGCAGGGCAGGAGACCCCTGCCCAGTGGGGGGGCAGTCACGGCAGGGTAGGAGACCCCTGCGCAGTGGGGGGCAGTCACGGCAGGGCAGGAGACCCCTGCCCAGTGAGGGGGCAGTCACGGCAGGGCAGGAGACCCCTGCCCAGCACAGGAGAAGCGCAGATTTCCGCTGGATTTGGGACTCTGGACAACACTCGTGGGCCCCCTGTGTTATTCCAGAGCCTCCGCAGAGCCCCTTCAGGACGTCGAAGCCCAGTCAGCCCATCTCCTGGGGGCGCCGAGCTCCAGAGGCTTCCGCTGAGAGGGTGGGCGGGTCCCGGGTCCCGTGCCGCACGGATGCCCTCGGGGCGGCCCCCGGGCCCCGCGTGCGGTGCAGCGCTGTTCCTCGCGGACAGGATGGAATCACGCGGCACGGCGCAGGGCCGCTCCCCGGGGTCGGAACCGGAAACTGTCCACCCAGCCAGAGAGAGGCAAGTGCCTTGGAGAGAGAGGGCAGGGAGCAGGTGCACGGCAGCTCTGCCCACGGCGCGGTGCCCCACGGCCAAGGTGCCCCACGGCCAAGGTGCAGGACACTGCCACACCAAACTCTCCACCCCTGGGCCTGCTGGTGCCCCCTGCCCCGCCCCATCCAGCCCCGAACCCGCTGCCCCTGGAAGAGGAGGAGGAGGGGGGGGCCGGGGGAGGACGGGGAGGAAGAGGCGGCTCAGTGCGCCCCTCTGCACAGGGAGGGTGGGGGCAGGGGGCAGGCGGAGGCTGACGCCGCCCTCGACCCTGGGGCCCCAGCGCCCTTGCCGAGAGCAGCGGTGAGCGGCTCACGGTGCGGGCGGGGGGACAGAGAGGTCAGCTCCTGCTCCCTCCCGCACAGGCCGCCGCTCCTGAGCTGCCCGAGAGAGGGCGGCTCCGGTCACCCCGCTCCCGGTCCTCACGCTGCAGGCCCCGCCTGGCCACACAGCTGCCTCTCCCGTCACAGCAGCTGCTTCCAGCACAGAGGATGCCGTGGCTATTCCACCACAGGTGGCCACCAAGGGACCAGGCCACCGAGGGACCGGGCCACCAAGGGACTGGGCCACCAGGGACCGGGCCACCAGGGACCAGGCCACCAAAGGACCAGGCCACCGAAAGACCAGGCCACCAAAGGACCAGGCCACCGAAAGACCAGGCCACCAAAGGACCAGGCCACCGAAAGACCGGGCCACCAAAGGACCAGGCCACCGAAAGACCAGGCCACCAAAGGACCAGGCCACCGAAAGACCAGGCCACCAAAGGACCAGGCCACCGAAAGACCAGGCCACCAAAGGACCAGGCCACTGAAAGACCGGGCCACCAGGGACTGGGCCACCAAGGGACTGGGCCACCAAGGACCGGGCCACCAGGGACCAGGCCACCAAAGGACCAGGCCACCAAAGGCCCAGGCTACCAGGGACCAGGCCACCAGGGACTAGGCCACCAAGGACCAGGCCACCAGGGACCAGGCTACCAAGGGACCAGGCCACCAAAGGTCCAGGCTACCAAGGGACCAGGCCACCAGGGATTTGGCCACCAAGAGACCAGGTCACCAGGGACCAGGCCACCAGGGACCAGGCCACCAGGGACCAGGCCACCAAGGGACCAGGCCACCAAAGGCCCAGGCTACCAAGGGACCAGGTCACCAGGGACCGGGCCACCAAGAGACCAGGTCACCAGGGACCAGGCCACCAGGGACCAGGCCACCAAGGGACCAGGCCACCAAAGGCCCAGGCTACCAAGGGACCAGGTCACCAGGGACTGGGCCACCAAGAGACCAGGCCACTCACTCGCAGTGGGACCAACTTTGGGGAGGGTTTGGCTCTGAGTCTTCATCCATCCTCAGTTTCCTTCTCTTTCCTGGTCAGAACCAAGCTGCTATCTGGACTGCTGGAAACCCAGCTGCCTATGGACACACGCACACAGAAGGCGCGTCAACACGCCGACGGCACACGCAACCGCGCAGGGCGGGCGCGTCAACACGCCGACGGACGGCACACGCGACCGCGCAGGGCGGGCGCGTCAACACGCCGACGGCACACGTGACCGCGCGGGGCGGGCGCGTCAACACGCCGACGGCACACGCGACCGCGCAGGGCATGCACGCCCAAGGCAGGTATGCACAGGCGCACTCTTCCATGCGCACACGCACACGTGCGCTCCTGCAGGCAGACATGGCGGTGGACGGGCGGGCCCGGCGGGCGCCGTACGCGGAGCCCGCCCCGGCCCCCGCGGCCCCGGCCCCCGCGGCCCCGGCCCCCGCGGCCCCGGCGCGGAGCCTGGTCTGCAGATCTCCCGGGAGGGACCCAGATGGGAACCGTTCCTATGGAATCTGGCCCTCCATGCGAGAAAACCCTTCAGACGTAAACAGAACTCAAGTGCCGCAGCCTTCCGGCGACGCTGCGGTGGAGCGCGGCGGGGAGGCCCGGACCTCGCAGGGGCCGCGTGCCCGAGAGGGACTGGGAGCCGCGGGAGCCGCGGGCGCCCCCCCCCCCGCCCCCGGCGCAGCCCGGCGGGGAGTCGGTGCGGGCGCCCCTAGGTCTCGGTGTGGCATGAGCTCCGCGCGGTGGGGGGCGGGACGGGGGAGGGGGAGCTTGGGGCGCGGGGGCTCTGCGCGGGCCTGCCGGGGCGTCTGCGGGGACACGGCCAGCGGGAGGGCCGAGGGCCCGCGGCGCTCGATGCCAGCCTCGGAGAGACGGGATTCGCATCCCAGGCTTGGGGAACCCGGGACGGCGGCCCGGAGGCCGGCGAGCATCGCCTGAGCCAGGGACAGCCGTGCGGGGAAGCGCCAGCAGCGTGGCTTTGGAAGATCATTGTTTCCCCCACCAAACCAAACCAAAAGCTGGGGGTAGTGGTGGATGCCTGTAATCCTAGCACTCTGGGGAGGCTGAGGCAAGAGGATCCTAAGTTCGAGGCCCACTTGGACTACTTGGGGAGACCCTGTCTCTAACACAAACAAGCACACAAACGAGGACGAGAGGGTCAGGCAGTGAGCTCCATGAATGTCTTCCTGGCCTGCCCTGTGTGCTTCTTTCTTTGGGATCTTGTGGCCAAATAAGGCTGCTGGAGCTCCTGCCATTGAATCTGCAACGGGGGGCGGGGAGGGGGGAGGAACACCCACAAAGAAGTGATGGGAGGAGAAAGACCAAGAAAGCCTTTCAGATGAGTTAACCCTTGGCGTTAGCTCTCAGGAACCCTGCCCAATTCCTTTGCTTACATCTCAACAACAGTAATAAACGGGATACACCGCATAAATGGAGTAGAAATAGATATTTGCTGCGGCCTCTTCTCACGGAGCGGGAACCAGGTGGAACGAGGATAAGAACCTCAAATTCGTACATTCAGAAAGGCTCTGAGCGAGGAGTTCCCACAGCACCCCCTCCCCTGGGACAGCGGGTTTCTGGGAGCGCTTGGATTGGAGGGTTGGTAATGAGATGGCTGGGAGCCCTTCCCGGTTCTGCACTGAGATTAAGTCGGCCTTACCCATTCTCCACAGCCAGGCTGGCTTTCAAGTCCTTATTGGTGTAATTAAGTGTGCTGCTTTTACAAAGCAGAGGTGCCTCTGTTTACTTTTACACCCCAGGAAGCCCTGTAATCACCCCTCTGGCTCTGGGAAGGTGTGTGGCCAGGCCCGGCCTGACAGCTTCACTCCGCTCCGCCCAAGCCAGATCTGCAGAGAGCTTTAATGTCCGCGCTGTTTACTCCCGAAGGCTTAGGAGCTTGCAGAATGGGTGCACAGGCGAACCCAGCTTTCAGCACACAGGCACGAGGGCCTTAGGGGCGTTGAGATGGAGAGGAACTGTCGGGGGGGCGGGGGAGGGGCTCTGGCTCCTTGATCTTGGTCCGTAAGAGCGGAGGAGTGAGGCTTAGCCTCTCCGGGCCTCAGTTTCCCTGTCTTTACAGTCGAGACAGCCGTGTGATTCTCGGGACACAGACCCACGGGAACCATGAGCCGTTCGGAGCCGTGGCATGCAGGAGCTTCTATGACTATGCGCCAGTTGAACAAGGGGGGCTCGTGTCAGCACGCCCGTCGTGCGTACAACCCCGCTGGTGGGACTGCCCCGGTCACTCCCCTCTCCCCCCGCCCCTCCCAAAGCCCTGCCCGCCCGCTTTGCCCACGCGTTTCCGTGGGGGCCAGGGAAGCCTTCTGGCCGCATTCACACCGCTGCGTTTGGGAGACGGATTTGGAGCGCGGGTGGCAGAGACGATCTCGCCGTGCAGTTCCTGAGTGGGGACACCACCCCCACCCCCACCCCCGCCCCAGGGCCCCAGGGGACGCCGGGCGATCCAGAGAGGCCTGGTGTCCATCCAGCGACGATCCCACCCTCCTCCATGAAGAGCAGGCGCCTTCTTCCTCCTCCTTCCTCCCAGCGCTGGCCCACCTCCTCTGGCGAATGGCGGAGGCTCCGTAACGGCAGCGGTGGGTGGGTGGGTGGGTGGGTGGGTGTCGGGTGGTCCGCCTACGCAGAGCCGCCCGGCCCGGCCCAAGTCAGGGCTGAGGAGTTTATGGTTTCCAGTTGCTCCTCTCCTCCGCCGCCCCTCTTCCCAAATTCAAGGTAGAGAGATGATGCGGAGGTCACGAGGATTTAGGACAGAGGGAACTGTGCTCTGGACTTGCTTTGCTGAGAGACCGGAAGGCAAACTCGGGGAGAGAGGGGCGAAGGGACCCGGGTTCAAAGCAGCAACGGCCGCCTGGACCGCGGCGGGCCGCTCTCTGGGACTCAGAGGCGCGTGGTTATGTCTGGTTTGCTCAGCTGGCTGATGGACGGGTGGATTCGTCGATGGAGTATTGAACTTGGGAAGTCTTGCAGCTTTTGCATAAAGGGCCAGGCAGGGAGGGGGCTCACCCTGTCCCTCGCCACCCAGCCATAGTCTTCCTCACGCGGGGGCCTTGGCCCCCGCCGCCTCTCCGCTCCCTCCCGGCCTCCGTGGCCTGCGGGCTCTGGGCCCCCCTTCCCCCGTGATTTGTCTTCTGGGTGAGGCAGGGCACGGAACGCAGACAGGCTTGGGTCCAGACCCCCCCTCTGCCGGGACCCCGGCTCCGCTGAGACAGAGGAGCCCCACCGCCACAGCCGAAGGTCTGTGCCGGGCCCCTGGCCCCCCGAAAGACCCTGCAGAAGAAGTGCGGAGGCAGCTGGCCCGGGCCCCTGCGCTCCCAGAGCGAGCAGTGCGCTCTCTGACCTGCCCCACGCCCTCCGGGGCCCGGCACCATCACAAGGCCCAGGCCACAGGGCTCCTGGACGCGCCCGCGCACCCCAGGAAGAAGGCCACAGACAGACGGACACAGACAGACGGGCGTCGGTCACGATCTACCACCCGGCCAGGCCCAGCCTGCGGCCCCTTGGAGGGGCCGAGCGGGTGGGGTGAGGGGGGGTAACCCCGTGTGCCCGCACACGTCTGGAAGGCACAAGTGCCACGTCAGCCGCGGCCCCGGAAGGCGCGGGCGCCCCCTCCTCCTCCCGTCGGCCCGGCGCTGCAGTCCCCGCCCCTGCTCCTCCACCTAGGAAGGTCTGGACGGAGCCACGGGAGGCCACCGACCCACGCGGACGGCGTCCCGAGACCCGCGCGCACTGCGCGCTTCCCAGCCGCGGGGCCGCCAGCCGTGGCGGCACAGGCTGGAGCACGAACAGGCCCGCGGGCCTCCGGGCCCGTCCCGAGGCTGGGCCGGGGGTCCCGGGGGCCTGGAAGGACTCACGGGGTCTGGCTTTCGAGGCCGAGCCGCGGCCCTGCGCTCATCCGGTGGAGAGTGACAGAACAGCCGCCCGTACGAGAGCTGAGCCTCGCAGCACAGCCAGAGCCGTTTCTGTAAACGTCTGACCCATTTTGAAGCCCAGGGCAAAAGGGAGCCACGCGAGTGCTTTCACACGGCCCCGCGGACCCGCGAGGTTCTGCCTGCCGCAGTGTATCAAGTGCCGTATCCGGGAAGCAAGAGAGAATCTGCTTGGGCGTATTTTGAAATAGCTCAAAGCTCGGACACAAAAACGTAGGCAAGTGTGGGACGCACAGACGATGTGGATCTACAGCGCCCGGGACGGTGCAGAGAAGCTGTTGATCACCGCAAGCCCCGGGGCGCGGCCGGGGGCCAGAGCCAGAGAAGAGCAGCCGGCCCGGGGCGAGAGCGAGGGCCCTGCCCGGCCAGGGACCAGAGCCAGAGAAGAGCAGCCGGCCCGGGGTGAGAGCGAGGGCCCTGCCCAGCGCCCCCCACCCCCCCCAGGGCCCCCAAGGAGGCGCACAGCTCCGCCAGACTCCAAAACAGGCAGGAGCCGGGCGCCGCCCAGCCTGGGGTCCTAGGAGTCAGGAGGCTGAGAGCTGAGGATCAAGGTTCAAAGTCCACCTGAGCAGGAAAGTCCATGAGCGTCTTCTCCTGTTAGCCAGCCCAAAGCCAGAAGTGCAGTTCTGTCTCAAGTGGTCCAATGCTAGCCTTAAACAAACAACAACAAAAGCATTAGGGGCAGAGCCCAGGTCCTGAGTTCCAGTCCCAGGACCAGCGCACACGCATGCGCGCGTGTGCACACACACACACACACACAGAGCAAGAATTCCTCTCGAGCCATGTGCCCTGTGTCTCCTCTCCTCTGAATCAGGTCATAAATACGTCAGGGAGCTGGCTAAGGAAAAGAAACGTGACTCTCAAATAAAATGAGTAATTGTCACTGACCCATACTTCAAAAACCTTAACTTGGATTTTGATAAGGCAGGACTTGCTCGGCAGGTCGTGTGTGGAGGAGACAGAGCTGGAGACAGCGGAGGAGGGGAGCAAAGCCGGGGTTTGCAAGTGTGTCTCCGGGTTGCGCTTGGTTGTGTGTCTCCGGGTTGCGCTCGGTTGTGTGTCTCCGGGTTGTGCTTGGTTGTGTGTCTCCGGGTTGCACTTGGGTCTCCAGGTTGCACTCGGTTGTGCGTCTCCGGGTTGCGCTTGGTTGTGTGTCTCCGGGTTGCGCTTGGTTGTGCGTCTCCGGGTTGCGCTTGGTTGTGTGTCTCCGGGTTGCGCTTGGTTGTGTGTCTCCGGGTTGTGGTTGTGTGTCTCCGGGTTGTGGTTGTGTGTCTCCGGGTTGCGCTTGGTTGTGTGTCTCCGGGTTGTGCTCGGTTGTGTGTCTCCGGGTTGCGCTTGGTTGTGTGTCTCCGGGTTGTGGTTGTGTGTCTCCGGGTTGTGGTTGTGTGTCTCCGGGTTGCGCTTGGTTGTGTGTCTCCGGGTTGTGCTCGGTTGTGTGTCTCCGGGTTGCGCTTGGTTGTGCGTCT
The DNA here is from genome assembly GCF_023159225.1 of Perognathus longimembris pacificus. NCBI lineage: Eukaryota > Metazoa > Chordata > Mammalia > Rodentia > Heteromyidae > Perognathus > Perognathus longimembris. The sequence continues at coordinate 2,108,864 of NC_063170.1, forward strand.
CCGGGTTGCGCTCGGTTGTGTGTCTTCAGGTTGCGCTTGGTTGTGTGTCTTCAGGTTGCGCTTGGTTGTGTGTCTTCAGGTTGCGCTTGGTTGTATCTCTGGGTTGCGCTTGGTTGTGTGTCTCCGGGTTGCGCTTGGTTGTGTGTCTCCGGGTTGTGGTTGTGTGTCTCCGGGTTGTGGTTGTGTGTCTCCGGGTTGCGCTTGGTTGTGTGTCTCCGGGTTGTGCTCGGTTGTGTGTCTCCGGGTTGCGCTTGGTTGTGTGTCTCCGGGTTGTGGTTGTGTGTCTCCGGGTTGTGGTTGTGTGTCTCCGGGTTGCGCTTGGTTGTGTGTCTCCGGGTTGTGCTCGGTTGTGTGTCTCCGGGTTGCGCTTGGTTGTGCGTCTCCGGGTTGCGCTCGGTTGTGTGTCTTCAGGTTGCGCTTGGTTGTGTGTCTTCAGGTTGCGCTTGGTTGTGTGTCTTCAGGTTGCGCTTGGTTGTATCTCTGGGTTGCGCTTGGTTGTGTGTCTCCGGGTTGCACTTGGGTCTCCAGGTTGCACTCGGTTGTGTGTCTCCGGGTTGCGCTCGGTTGTGCGTCTCCGGGTTGCACTCGGTTGTGTGTCTCCGGGTTGCACTTGGGTCTCCAGGTTGCACTCGGTTGTGTGTCTCCGGGTTGCGCTTGGGTCTCCGGGTTGCGCTCGGTTGTGTGCCTCCGGGTTGCGCTCGGTTGTGTGTCTCCGGGTTGCGCTTGGGTCTCCGGGTTGCGCTTGGTTGTGTGTCTCCGGGTTGCGCTCGGTTGTGTGTCTCCGGGTTGCGCTCGGTTGTGTGTCTCCGGGTTGCGCTTGGTTGTGTGTCTCCGGGTTGCGCTTGGTTGTGCGTCTCCGGGTTGCGCTTGGGTCTCCGGGTTGCGCTCGGTTGTGCGTCTCCGGGTTGCGCTCGGTTGTGTGTCTTCAGGTTGCGCTTGGTTGTGTGTCTTCAGGTTGCGCTCGGTTGTGTGTCTTCAGGTTGCGCTTGGTTGTATCTCTGGGTTGCGCTTGGTTGTGCGTCTTCAGGTTGCGCTCGGTTGTGTGTCTTCAGGTTGCGCTCGGTTGTGTGTCTTCAGGTTGCGCTTGGTTGTATCTCTGGGTTGCGCTTGGTTGTGTGTCTCCGGGTTGCGCTTGGTTGTGTGTCTTCAGGTTGCGCTCGGTTGTGTGTCTTCAGGTTGCGCTTGGTTGTAGGATCCGCAGTCACTGGCCGCACCTTGGGCGCGCTGGGCCGGGCCGGGCTCCACGGGCCTGTGTTTGGCCGCTGTCCGTGCGTACCGTGTGCCGCGGCCGCACGCCTGGCTTTCTGCACAACCCCAGGATGGCAGTGGCTAGGCGGTGGCTGGGAGCAGAGGGATGGGGGGGGGGACGGGGGGGCGGGGGGGCAGTGGGCGGGAGTGGCAGGTCGAGGAGCATCCCCAGCCTCAGAATCTGGATCTCAGCCCCCCCCCCCGCCCCCCGCAGCCCCGCGGGACGGGGCACCTGGACGGGCGTGGCCTGATGGGCTCCCGACTGGAACACAGCGGGGACTGTGTGCGGGCCCGCGGGCCGGCCCCGCGCGGCTGCTCTGCGGTCAGGGGCATGGAGCGGCTCCGTTTCCCCTCAATCAGCGGCGCGAGGGGGCGTCCATCCCAGCTCTGTGGGTTGGGTGACCGTCAGGGCCAATTACAGGAAGTGCCAGTTGCCATGGTAATTCTACCTTCCCACAGGACAAGGGGGGGTGGGGGGGGCGAGAGAGGGGATTGTTCCCGAAGTTAATTGGAACCAAACCAAGACCACATGGCCGCTTTGGGGGAAGTGACCCCAGCCCTTCTCTCATCTCCGTTTCCTCCTCGTCTGATGGGGTGCACACTCGGAGTTCTGCGCAAACCCCCTTTGTTGGGGTCAGGGTTCCCTGGCCCCCAGGAGCGAGCTGCGGTGTCAGCGTCTCACGGTGGGATGGGGGGGGAGGGGGGTGTCTCCCCAGATGTCAGCCAGGATCGCCAACGCCGCCGAACATGGAGCATGGAGTCACCTGCTACGAGGGGAGGGGAGGCCCCGGGCCCCGGGGAGGGAGCCGCTTCCGTGCCGGCTGCCGCCTAGCCCTCCCGAGCCTCCCGCATCCACGGGAACGCTGGGGTAAGTCAGCCGGCCCCACGTCTGTCCGCGGGGCCTGGGCTTTGACGTTCCGTCCCGCAGAGGCCCGCTGAGTCAGGACTCGGAACTGGTTGTTGCGTGTTGCGTTGACCACAGAAATGTCCTTGGTGGCGGACACAACTTGCTCTTACCATTCTCACCACGATATAGACAGGTGCTCCTGGGGTTTTGAACTCGGAGCCTCAAGCTGCCTAGACAGGGGCTTTGCCTCCCGAGCCATCCTCCCAGCCTTTGGTGCTTTGGTCGTTTTTTCAAATAAGATCTCAAATGTATGCCCAAACAGGCCCAGGGCTCGAGCCTCTTATTTCCTCCGGTTTGTGTGTCCGGTGCAGCTGGGATGACATCTCGCTTGCGACTTGGTTGAGATGGGGTCTTGTGAACACCGCTGCCCAGGCTAGCCTCAAGCTGCAATCTCCTGTTCTCCACTTCCTGAGCAGGATTGTCGGTATGAGCCACTGTGCCCACACAGTTATAAGAACTTTAGCTATCCTTGAAACCTACTTGCTTAAAAACAAAACAAAAACAGCTCTAGTGAGATACAAACTTGCCTAAAGAGCGAACCCCCATGAGTTTGGAATATTATGTCATCTCTTTAATTATGGCAAAGCATTCCTAATCTAAAGTGTGCACTTGTTACCGCGTTTGTGCTCATTGCTCAGTGGTAGGTGCTCCTACCCACTTCCAAAACTTCTGTTCCACCCTATGAGGCTGTTCCCATTACTTACCCTCCCTGCACCTCATGAGAAGTGGGAAAAAACATCTACGGCCCAATGACCTTGAACCCCGACGCACCTGGCCTGGCCTCAGAAGCTAAGCGGGGCCAGGCATGGTTAGTGCCCAGATGGGGGATGGAAGCAGATACACCCGCGTGTCCCCCAAGGGGTGCCCGGGCCCTCGGCTCCTGGAAGGTGGGAGGGGGGTTAGAAGGAAGGAATCTGTCCACAAAGTTAGAAGAGGCCCCAACATGGAGGAGTGAGTCTTCCTTAGGACCCAGGTGTGAATCCAGGACCAGGCACCCTCCGCCCCTCCTCCGCCAGAAGGTGGGCCCCAGCCCCTTCGCTGTGGATGCCCCTGCGAGCTTCAGGGTGGGTCGCCCAGGTGGGGCAGCGGCTGCCCTGGCACCGGTGCCCAGCCCCCCCCAGGGAGTCCCATCCCAGTCTTCAAGGCCCCCCAGGAGCAGCCCGCCAAGACGGCCAAGCCCCGGGGCGCTGCCGGCTCTGGGGCGGCTGGAGGCGTCGGGAGGGAGCTCCGGGCCGGGCGGCACAGCCCCGCGAGCCCGTCTGGGTCCACGCCGCACACCAGGCGCCCCGCAAGGGCTGATTTACGGGGCCCTCCGGGGGCGGCCCCCGAGCCCCTCTGCAGCTCCGCTCCAGGCCAAGTCTGCGGCTCCACCGGTGACAAGATAACCGCCACCGCACTGGCGCCGGGGCCGCCTCTGGGTTTGCGCCGGGCCTGGCCGCCCGGGGCTCGGGTGACCGACGGAGCCCTCTCCCGCGGGACTGGTGCCAGCCACAGCCCGGAAAGATGTCTGCCCAGCCTGGACCCAAACGCCAACGGAGGACGCCGGCCGTCGGCGGTGCACAGACTCGGCTCCGCGCCCGGCGCCCTGGCCTCGGGCCGCCGGACGCCGGCCCCGCGGAGGTCCCGGGCCGGTGACTCCTCGGGGACCCGGGGGCCCCCGGGGCCGGGGAGCTGGAGCCCGGCCACCGAGCCAGCAGCTGCGGGAGGCCTTCGGAGGAAACACCCCGGGCTGGGTGTCAGGAACTGTGGGGCGTCTGGGGGCCCACGCGGCCAGGGCGCAGGCTCCTCGCCCCGCGGGGCAGGGACGGCCTGCCGGCAGCCCGGCTGGGGTAGAGGAAGAGCGGCGGGGGACGGCCGCCCACGGCGACGTGGCCGCCCCGGGGCAGCTGGCAGGGCCCAGACCGGACGCCGAGGCCGAGGGCGGCTGGGGGTCGGGGGACCCCCGCTCCCCTCCTGCGGGGGCTTGTGGGTCGTGGGGTCCCGGCGTCCCCGGCGGGGTGCAGGCCCGGGAAGGCGCGGGAGGCGAGGGGGTGAGCCCTGGGCTGCGCTCACCCGCCCTCCAGGGACTGTCTGCGTCTGGGGCCCCCGGAGCTCCCGGAGCAGGGGCTTCCCTGAGTCCCGAGGTTCGAGTCCGCGCAGGGACCGGCGACCTGCGATGCATTTACGGCCGGCCTGGGGTTTTACTGGGACTCACATGAAATCCGCTCGTTGAGTCAGAAAGGTTTACGGCCCGGGCTGTGTTCTGGGAATCTCAGATTCTGCGTGTTTGGTGTGTCGTGTTGAGAGGAGCCACAAGTTGTGTTTTGGTTTGGGGGGGTAATTTTTGTTTTGTTTTGTTTTAAACAAAGGAACCTGAGGAATCGTGGAATCGCTGGAGAGAAGCCCTCGCCCCACAAGAGGGAGAAATGCCGCTTGGTGGGGGTGGCATTTGCAGAGAAATGGAGGGGGCCAGTCATAGGTGCCCTTGAAAGCTTCAGTTCTAGAATTTACCCCCCCCTTCCCGCCCCAGATGAACTAGCTGGGTGGACTGACCAGGAAACCTCCGGGAGAAAGGCTCCAGGCCGCGAGACTCCCGCGGGGCATGTGGGCGCAGCTAAACCTTGTTTGCCAGGGTAGGAGGGACGTGTCTTCACGGGGGGGGGGCGCGTGTCCCCCTCCGCAAGAGCTCCACAGTTAAAGCTCGCGGGGGACCCTCAGCCCCCCATGTGTCCTGAGAAGTTCCGAGGAGAGCGAGGCGGCCTCCGCTCCCGGGAAGCTGCACGGGGCCTCCGCGCACCGCCCCGGGCGAGGACGGGGTCCCCGAGCGAGGACGGGGTCCCCGAGCCAGGACGGGGTCCCTGAGCCAGGACGGGGTCCCCGAGCGAGGACCGGGTCCCCGAGCCAGGACCGGGTCCCCGAGCCAGGACGGGGTCCCCGAGCGAGGACGGGGTCCCCGAGCCAGGACCGGGTCCCCGAGCCAGGACGGGGTCCCCGAGCCAGGACGGGGTCCCCGAGCGAGGACGGGGTCCCCGAGCCAGGACGGGGTCCCCGAGCCAGGACGGGGGCCCCTCCCGGCTGCGAGCTGCACCCAGGCGCCCCGGCCGCTCCCGCTGGGGGAACCGCACGCCCCAGCCGCTCCCCAGACAAGGCAGCCGCGGTGTCCGCCGTGTCCCCAGAGGCGGGCACCCCAGGGACAGGGGACACCCCGTGGGGACGCTGCCGGTGTCTCAGAGCCAGGATCGTGCACCCCAGGTGAAGTCAGGAAACGGAGCGGGGGACGCCGGGGCGGGGACGGGGGTGGTGGAGGGGGGGCGGGGGATGCCGGGGCGGGGGCGGGGGCGGTGGAGGGGGGGCGGGGGACGCCAGGGCCCGGGGTGGCCTCCGTCCTGAGCGAGGCCCCAGTCCAGTCCGCGCAGCACCTCCACCTGCACCTCATCTCCACCTTGCACCCCAGACGCTGGGCCAGCACCCCCCGCGCCGGCAACCCAGGCTCCGCAGGCCCTAGGGTGGGAGAGGGCAGGGGAGCCGCCCAGGGCGCCCCGAAGCTCCCATGGGGGGACACTGCCCCCCCCCCCGGCTCCTGGAGCCACAGGGAGCTGCAGAGGCTGGAGAGGAGCGGGGCGAGGCCGGGCACACCGGCCAGGTACGGACGCACGGACGCACGCAGCTCAGCCCGCCCCCCGCCCCTCCCCCCGCCCCTCCGCCCCCCCCCCCCCCCGTGTGGGTGGTCCGGGGAGGGTCTGCACACCAGCACTCGCAGGCCACCCAAGGAGCGCGCAGAGCACAAGGAAGCCATCTTTCTGCTCTTAATGGACGGGAGGCTGGCAGGGATCATGTGTAAGGTCGAGTTCCCAGCAAACCCCAAGGCCACAGGCTCCGGGCCGGCCCCCAGCCCCTCCCCGCCTGCAGGTGTGGGGGACCGTGTGACCCCCCCCCCGCCGGCCCTGGCCCAGGACCCCCCCTCCCCCAGACGGCCTCCCGTCTGCACACATTGTGCTGCTGGAAGGGCCAGGCCGGCACCCAAGCCCCCCCCCAGTGCAGCCTCTATGGGAGGGAGAGGGGGGGTCTCCTCCCAGGCCCCCCCCCCGTCCTGCCCGCAGGGACCGCGCCCCTCCGCACCCGCCCGGCCTCCTCCCCCAGGCCCCGGCCGAGCCTCGGTGCCCGGGCAAGGGAGGACGGGGGGACCCGGAAGCCGGTGTTGGATATCTCCAGATCCGTGGGTGCCTGCGCCCACCAGCCGCTGAAGTGGAAGCCTGGCAAGGTTGGGGACTTCCAACTTCCCTTTGGGAAGCAGGCTTGGCTGTCTCTGCTGACGCCGGACGCCGGACCTGCTGCGTGGCCGAGCCAGCCCGCTTCCGGGGGCTCACACAGCAGGAAGGTCGACGCACGTGTGTCCGAGGACAAGCGACACGCCCCGGCCTCCCCCCACGCCCCTCAGGGGGACAGACACACAAGCTCCAGTCATCACTTTCCTGCCCAGGAATACTATGCAGCAGTGAAGATGGGAAGGCGCAGCCAACGGTGGTGCTTCTGCGCTCTGGGCCGGCTTGGAAAGAGTGCCCGTGTGATTCTGTTGGCTGCCCACGGTGACCGGGAAAGGAGCCAGGGCTCCCGGAGTCCCCAGGCCGTCTTGTTTCCGCGCGTCGGTGGCACGGACCAGGCGAGTTTGCTTTGCGGTTGGGCACTGAGCTTGGCACACGGCTTTGCTCCGTGCTTCGCACGGGATAGAGATGCCCACAAGACGGCGGTTGGTGTGCTCTCGAGGCTGCAGGCCAGGTCTGCCCCCCGCCCCCCCCCGCGTGCTGGCTCAGTCCTGTGACGGCCTGGGCACCACCCCTGTGCGTCTCCCGCCACAGACGAGGGGCACAGAATGCACCCCTTCAGTGAGAGCACGGACAAGTCTAGAAGAAAAGGCACACGTGGAGAACACTTTGCATGCCAAGCCCGGGGGCCACAGACCCTACCCAGCCCAGACGCACCCCGGCACGGGGGGGGGGGGGGTGGTCGGCTGTCCTCCAGGAAGACGCGGCTTTGGCACGCGCTTCTCCCCGGAAGCTCAAGTCCTCTCGCGCCTGACGGGTCTGCCACGTGTGTCCAGTCACGCGCCTCCTGCCCGCCGAGAATCTTCTAGAAGACACTCCCTCCAGCCCGGGACGGCTGCGAAGGCCCGCGTGGTCTCCTCGGCTGCGGCCATCGGCCTTGCTGGAGCCGTGGCGGTGGTCGCCTTCGTGGGTGCCCTGGGCCCGAGGCTCCTGAGGGGTGAAGGTGCACCCCTTCCCCGCCCACCCCGCGGCCAGGGCTCGCTGCACCCCACTCGTCTCCTGCACCCCAGCTCGTCTCCTGCTCCCCAGCTCGTCTCCTGCTCCCCAACTCGTCTCCTGCACCCCAGCTTGTTTCCTGCACCCCAACTCGTCCACTGCACCCCGACTCGTCTCCTACACCCCAACTCGTCTCCTGCACCCCAGCTCGTCTCTTGCACCCCAACTCGTCTCCTGCACCCCAACTCGTCTCTTGCACCCCAGCTCGTCTCCTGCACCCCAACTCGTCTCCTGCACCCAACTCGTCTCCTGCTCCCCAGCTCATCTCCTGCACCCCAGCTCATCTCCTGCACCCCAGCTCGTGTCCTGCACCCCAACTCGTCTCCTGCAACCCAACTTGTCTCCTGCACCCCAATTTGTCTCCTGCACCCCAGCTCGTCTCTTGCACCCAGCTCGTCTCCTGCACCGCAACTCGTCTCTTGCACCCCAACTCGTCTCCTGCACCCCAGCTCGTCCTCTGCACCCCAGCTCATCTCCTGCACCTCAGCTTGTCTCCTGCACCCCAACTCATCCACCGCACCCCAGCAGTCCTCTGCACCCCCACTCGTGTCCTGCACCCCAGCTCGTCTCCTGCACCCCCGCTCGTCTCCTGCACCCCAGCTCGTCTCCTGCCGTGCCGATCAAGAAGAAACCCTCGTGGCAGCCATGAAGCCGTTCTGTGCTTATCCGTAGTGAAAGCTCTGTCGGCTGGGGTTGGGGTTGGGGTTGGGGGGGGGTTCTAGAGACCGGGGCCGGGGGGGGGAGGGGAGGCTGAAACCCTTCCTCTTCCGGAGTGGATCTGCATCCTCACGGAGCTGAGTCCTGGGCCCTGGCCGGCTGGGTAAACTGAGGGCAGAAGGGGGGCAGTGTGGGGTCGGCCCGTCTGCGGGCACCACTGCCCGGAGCCCACCAAGCTGCGCCCGTCCGAGGCTGGGCTCCGGCCAGGCACCTCCGCGCCCCTGAGAACCTTCCGGCAATGACCAGAGCCACCGAGCGCTGGGGGGGGGGGCTGATTGAGGAGGGGGGACGCAGGCGCAGACAACCCCCGGCGCTTCTGATCCGGCCGTGGGGGGGGACGTGGGGGGGGCCGTGGGGGATCCGCCACCCAGCGCGGGGGGGGGCATGGGGGGGGGACGTGGGGGGGGGCCGAGGGGGATCCGCCACCCAGCGCGGGGGGGGCCGTGGGGGATCCGCCACCCAGCGCGGGGGGGGCCGTGGGGGATCCGCCACCCAGCGCGGCGGGGGCCGTGGGGGATCCGCCACCCAGCGCGGGGGGGGGGGGCCGTGGGGGATCCGCCACCCAGCGCGGGGGGGGGGGCCGTGGGGGATCCGCCACCCAGTGTGGGGGGGGGCCGTGGGGGGGGCCATGGGGGATCCGCCACCCAGCGCGGGGGGGGGGGGCCGTGGGGGATCCGCCACCCAGCGCGGGAGGGGGGGGGCGTGGGGGATCCGCCACCCAGTGTGGGGGGGGCCGTGGGGGGGGCCATGGGGATCCGCCACCCAGCGCGGGGGGGGGGGGGGCCGTGGGGGATCCGCCACCCAGCGCGGGAGGGGGGGGGCGTGGGGGATCCGCCACCCAGTGTGGGGGGGGCCGTGGGGGATCCGCCACCCAGCGCGGGGGGGGGGCCGTGGGGGATCCGCCACCCAGCGCGGGGGGGGGCATGGGGGGGGGACGTGGGGGGGGGCCGTGGGGGATCCGCCACCCAGCGCGGGGGGGGCCGTGGGGGATCCGCCACCCAGCGCGGGGGGGGCCGTGGGGATCCGCCACCCAGCGCGGCGGGGGGGGGGCCGTGGGGGATCCGCCACCCAGCGCGGGGGGGGGGCCGTGGGGGATCCGCCACCCAGTGTGGGGGGGGCCGTGGGGGGGGCCATGGGGGATCCGCCACCCAGCGCGGGGGGGGGGGGCCGTGGGGGATCCGCCACCCAGCGCGGGGGGGGGGGCCGTGGGGGATCCGCCACCCAGCGCGGGAGGGGGGGGGGCGTGGGGGATCCGCCACCCAGCGCGGGGGGGGGCCGTGGGGGA